>NW_028252104.1:0-199000 GCF_964263255.1 Lissotriton vulgaris
GTCGAACGATCCCAAAATGGTCTATAATGATGAAATTTTAACATTTAATCTTTTGACTCTAAATTACTGTTGGATATGAATTAGGACTTTGTCAACTAAAATAAGTGTGTTTAAAGTCATTTCTGTGCCTGAAACGGGTCAAAATTGAAGCTTTTGAGTACGCAAAACTCTGTAAAAATGGCAATTTTGGTCACTGTGAGGGTTTAAAAAGTGGTTATTCAACACGAGGCACGATCCAACTGACATTTTGAATGATTTTCGGTACAGTCCAAAAAATCAATTTTCGGATGAAAAACGATGACTCCGGACCTGTCGAACGATCCCAAAATGGTCAATATGGATGAAATTTCAACATTTAATCTTTTGACTCTAAATGACTGTTGGATGTGAATTAGGACTTTGTCAACTAAAATAAGTGTGTTTAAAGTCATTTCTGTGCCTGAAACGGGTCAAAATTGAAGCTTTTGAGTATGCAAAACTCTGTAAAAATGGCAATTTTGGTCACTGTGAGGGTTTAAAAAGTGGTTATTCAACATGAGGCATGATCCAATTGACATTTTGAATCATTTTTGGTACAGTCCAAAAAAATCAATTTTCGGATGAAAAACGATGACTCCGGACCTGTCGAACGATCATAAAATGGTCTATAATGATGAAATTTCAACATTTAATCTTTTGACTCTAAATTACTGTTGGAAGTGAATTATGACTTTGTCAACTAGAATAAGTGTGTTTAAAGTCATTTCTGTGCCTGAAACGGGTCAAAATGGAAGCTTTTGAGTAAGCAAAACTCTGTAAAAATGGCAATTTTGGTCACTGTGAGGGTTTAAAAAGTGGTTATTCAACATGAGGCATGATCCAATTGACATTTTGAATCATTTTTGGTACAGTCCAAAAAATCAATTTTCGGATGAAAAACGATGACTGCGGACCTGTCGAACGATCATAAAATGGTCTATAATGATGAAATTTCAACATTTAATCTTTTGACTCTAAATTACTGTTGGATGTGAATTATGACTTTGTCAACTAGAATAAGTGTGTTTAAAGTCATTTCTGTGCCTGAAACGGGTCAAAATGGAAGCTTTTGAGTAAGTAAAACTCTGTAAAAATGGCAATTTTGGTCACTGTGTGGGTTTAAAAAGTGGTGATTCAACATGAGGCATGATCCAATTGACATTTTGAATCATTTTTGGTACAGTCCAAAAAATCAATTTTCGGATGAAAAACGACGACTCCGGACCTGTCGAACGATCCCAAAATGGTCAATATGGATGAAATTTCAACATTTAATCTTTTGACTCTAAATTACTGTTGGATGTGAATTATGACTTTGTCAACTAGAATAAGTGTGTTTAAAGTCATTTCTGTGCCTGAAACGGGTCAAAATTGAAGCTTTTGAGTAAGCAAAACTCTGTAAAAATGGCAATTTTGATCACTGTGAGGGTTTAAAAAGTGGTTATTCAACATGAGGCATGATCCAATTGACATTTTGAATCATTTTTGGTACAGTCCAAAAAATCAATTTTCGGATGAAAAACGATGACTCCGGACCTGTCGAACGATCCCAAAATGGTCTATAATGATGAAATTTTAACATTTAATCTTTTGACTCTAAATTACTGTTGGATATGAATTAGGACTTTGTCAACTAAAATAAGTGTGTTTAAAGTCATTTCTGTGCCTGAAACGGGTCAAAATTGAAGCTTTTGAGTACGCAAAACTCTGTAAAAATGGCAATTTTGGTCACTGTGAGGGTTTAAAAAGTGGTTATTCAACACGAGGCACGATCCAATTGACATTTTAAATGATTTTCGGTACAGTCCAAAAAATCAATTTTCGGATGAAAAACGATGACTCCGGACCTGTCGAACGATCCCAAAATGGTCAATATGGATGAAATTTCAACATTTAATCTTTTGACTCTAAATGACTGTTGGATGTGAATTAGGACTTTGTCAACTAAAATAAGTGTGTTTAAAGTCATTTCTGTGCCTGAAACGGGTCAAAATTGAAGCTTTTGAGTATGCAAAACTCTGTAAAAATGGCAATTTTGGTCACTGTGAGGGTTTAAAAAGTGGTTATTCAACATGAGGCATGATCCAATTGACATTTTGAATCATTTTTGGTACAGTCCAAAAAAATCAATTTTCGGATGAAAAACGATGACTCCGGACCTGTCGAACGATCATAAAATGGTCTATAATGATGAAATTTCAACATTTAATCTTTTGACTCTAAATTACTGTTGGAAGTGAATTATGACTTTGTCAACTAGAATAAGTGTGTTTAAAGTCATTTCTGTGCCTGAAACGGGTCAAAATGGAAGCTTTTGAGTAAGCAAAACTCTGTAAAAATGGCAATTTTGGTCACTGTGAGGGTTTAAAAAGTGGTTATTCAACATGAGGCATGATCCAATTGACATTTTGAATCATTTTTGGTACAGTCCAAAAAATCAATTTTCGGATGAAAAACGATGACTGCGGACCTGTCGAACGATCATAAAATGGTCTATAATGATGAAATTTCAACATTTAATCTTTTGACTCTAAATTACTGTTGGATGTGAATTATGACTTTGTCAACTAGAATAAGTGTGTTTAAAGTCATTTCTGTGCCTGAAACGGGTCAAAATGGAAGCTTTTGAGTAAGCAAAACTCTGTAAAAATGGCAATTTTGGTCACTGTGAGGGTTTAAAAAGTGGTTATTCAACATGAGGCATGATCCAATTGACATTTTGAATCATTCTTGGTACAGTCCAAAAAATCAATTTTCGGATGAAAAACGATGACTCCGGACCTGTCGAACGATCCCAAAGTGGTCTATAATGATGAAATTTTAACATTTACTCTTTTGACTCTAAATTACTGTTGGATGTGAATTAGGACTTTGTCAACTAAAATAAGTGTGTTTAAAGTCATTTCTGTGCCTGAAACGGGTCAAAATTGAATCTTTTGAGTAGCAAAACTCTGTAAAAATGGCAATTTTGGTCACTGTGAGGGTTTAAAAAGTGGTTATTCAACACGAGGCACGATCCAATTGACATTTTGAATGATTTTTGGTACAGTCCAAAAAATCAATTTTCAGATGAAAAACGATGACTCCGGACCTGTCGAACGATCATAAAATGGTCTATAATGATGAAATTTCAACATTTAATCTTTTGACTCTAAATTACTGTTGGATGTGAATTATGACTTTGTCAACTAGAATAAGTGTGTTTAAAGTCATTTCTGTGCCTGAAACGGGTCAAAATGGAAGCTTTTGAGTAAGCAAAACTCTGTAAAAATGCAATTTTTGGTCACTGTGAGGGTTTAAAAAGTGGTTATTCAACATGAGGCATGATCCAATTGACATTTTGAATTATTTTTGGTACAGTCCAAAAAATCAATTTTCGGATGAAAAACGATGACTCCGGACCTGTCGAACGATACCAAAATGGTCTATAATGATGAAATTTCAACATTTAATCTTTTGACTCTAAATTACTGTTGGATGTGAATTATGACTTTGTCAACTAGAATAAGTGTGTTTAAAGTCATTTCTGTGCCTGAAACGGGTCAAAATTGAAGCTTTTGAGAAAGCAAAACTCTGTAAAAATGGCAATTTTGGTCACTGTGAGGGTTTAAAAAGTGGTTATTCAACATGAGGCATGATCCAATTGACATTTTGAATCATTTTTGGTACAGTCCAAAAAATCAATTTTCGGATGAAAAACGATGTCGACCGATACCAAAATGGTCTATAATGATGAAATTTCAACATTTAATCTTTTGACTCTAAATTACTGTTGGATGTGAATTATGACTTTGTCAACTGGAATAAGTGTGTTTAAAGTCATTTCTGTGCCTGAAACGGGTCAAAATGGAAGCTTTTGAGTAAGCAAAACTCTGTAAAAATGGCAATTTTGGTAACTGTGAGGGTTTAAAAAGTGGTTATTCAACATGAGGCATGATCCAATTGACATTTTGAATCATTTTTGGTACAGTCCAAAAAATCAATTTTTGGATGAAAAACGATGACTCCGGACCTGTTGAAAGTCATTTATGTGCCTGAAACGGGTCAAAATGGAAGCTTTTGAGTAAGCAAAACTCTGTAAAAATGGCAATTTTGGTCACTGTGAGGGTTTAAAAAGTGGTTATTCAACATGATGCATGATCCAATTGACATTTTAAATCATTTTTGGTACAGTCCAAAAAATCAATTTTCGGATGAAAAACGATGACTCCGGACCTGTCGAACGATACCAAAATGGTCTATAATGATGACATTTCAACATTTATTCTTTTGACTCTAAATTACTGTTGGATGTGAATTATGACTTTGTCAACTAGAATAAGTGTGTTTAAAGTCATTTCTGTGCCTGAAACGGGTCAAAATTGAAGCTTTTGAGTAAGCAAAACTCTGTAAAAATGGCAATTTTGGTCACTGTGAGGGTTTAAAAAGTGGTTATTCAACATGAGGCATGATCCAATTGACATTTTGAATCATTTTTGGTACAGTCCAAAAATCAATTTTTGGATGAAAAAAGATGACTCCGGACCTGTCGAACGATCATAAAATGGTCTATAATGATGAAATTTCAACATTTAATCTTTTGACTCTAAATTACTGTTGGATGTGAATTATGACTTTGCCAACTAGAATAAGTGTGTTTAAAGTCATTTCTGTGCCTGAAACGGGTCAAAATGGAAGCTTTTGAGTAAGCAAAACTCTGTAAAAATGGCAATTTTGGTCACTGTGAGGGTTTAAAAAGTGGTTATTCAACATGAGGCATGATCCACTTGACATTTTGAATCATTTTTGGTACAGTCCAAAAAATCAATTTTCAGGTGAAAAACGATGACTCCGGACCTGTCGAACGATACCAAAATGGTCTATAATGATGAAATTTCAACATTTAATCTTTTGACTCTAAATTACTGTTGGAAGTGAATTATGACTTTGTCAACAAGAATAAGTGTGTTTAAAGTCATTTCTGTGCCTGAAACGGGTCAAAATGGAAGCTTTTGAGTAAGCAAAACTCTGTAAAAATGGCAGTTTTGGTCACTGTGAGGGTTTAAAAAGTGGTTATTCAACATGAGGCATGATCCAATTGACATTTTGAATCATTTTTGGTACAGTCTAAAAAATCAATTTTTGGATGAAAAACAATGACTCCGGACCTGTCGAACGATCCCAAAATGTTCAATATGGATGAAATTTCAACATTTACTCTTTTGACTCTAACTTACTGTTGGATGTGAATTATGACTTTGTCAACTAGAATAAGTGTGTTTAAAGTCATTTATGTGCCTGAAACGGGTCAAAATGGAAGCTTTTGAGTAAGCAAAACTCTGTAAAAATGGCAATTTTGGTCACTGTGAGGGTTTAAAAAGTGGTTATTCAACATGAGGCATGATCCACTTGACATTTTGAATCATTTTTGGTACAGTCCAAAAAATCAATTTTCAGGTGAAAAACGATGACTCCGGACCTGTCGAACGATACCAAAATGGTCTATAATGATGAAATTTCAACATTTAATCTTTTGACTCTAAATTACTGTTGGAAGTGAATTATGACTTTGTCAACTAGAATAAGTGTGTTTAAAGTCATTTCTGTGCCTGAAACGGGTCAAAATGGAAGCTTTTGAGTAAGCAAAACTCTGTAAAAATGGCAGTTTTGGTCACTGTGAGGGTTTAAAAAGTGGTTATTCAACATGAGGCATGATCCAATTGACATTTTGAATCATTTTTGGTACAGTCTAAAAAATCAATTTTTGGATGAAAAACAATGACTCCGGACCTGTCGAACGATCCCAAAATGTTCAATATGGATGAAATTTCAACATTTACTCTTTTGACTCTAACTTACTGTTGGATGTGAATTATGACTTTGTCAACTAGAATAAGTGTGTTTAAAGTCATTTATGTGCCTGAAACGGGTCAAAATGGAAGCTTTTGAGTAAGCAAAACTCTGTAAAAATGGCAATTTTGGTCACTGTGAGGGTTTAAAAAGTGGTTATTCAACATGAGGCATGATCCAATTGACATTTTGAATCATTTTTGGTACAGTCCAAAAAATCAATTTTCGGATGAAAAACGATGACTCCGGACCTGTCGAACGATACCAAAATGGTCTATAATGATGAAATTTCAACATTTAATCTTTTGACTCTAAATTACTGTTGGATGTGAATTATGACTTTGTCAACTAGAATAAGTGTGTTTAAAGTCATTTCTGTGCCTGAAACGGGTCAAAATTGAAGCTTTTGAGTAAGCAAAACTCTGTAAAAATGGCAATTTTGGTCACTGTGCGGGTTTAAAAAGTGGTTATTCAACATGAGGCATGATCCAATTGACATTTTGAATCATTTTTGGTACAGTCCAAAAAATCCATTTTCGGATGAAAAACGACGACTCCGGACCTGTCGAACGATCCCAAAATGGTCAATATGGATGAAATTTCAACATTTAATCTTTTGACTCTAAATGACTGTTGGATGTGAATTAGGACTTTGTCAACTAAAATAAGTGTGTTTAAAGTCATTTCTGTGCCTGAAACGGGTCAAAATTGAAGCTTTTGAGTAAGCAAAACTCTGTAAAAATGGCAATTTTGGTCACTGTGAGGGTTTAAAAAGTGGTTATTCAACATGAGGCATGATCCAATTGACATTTTGAATCATTTTTGGTACAGTCCAAAAAATCAATTTTCGGATGAAAAACGATGACTCCGGACCTGTCGAACGATACCAAAATGGTCTATAATGATGAAATTTCAACATTTAATCTTTTGACTCTAAATTACTGTTGGATGTGAATTATGACTTTGTCAACTAGAATAAGTGTGTTTAAAGTCATTTCTGTGCCTGAAACGGGTCAAAATTGAAGCTTTTGAGTAAGCAAAACTCTGTAAAAATGGCAATTTTGGTCACTGTGAGGGTTTAAAAAGTGGTTATTCAACATGAGGCATGATCCAATTGACATTTTGAATCATTTTTGGTACAGTCCAAAAAATCAATTTTCGGATGAAAAACGATGACTCCGGACCTGTCGAACGATCCCAAAATAGTCTATAATGATGAAATTTCAACATTTAATCTTTTGACTCTAAATTACTGTTGGAAGTGAATTATGACTTTGTCAACTAGAATAAGTGTGTTTAAAGTCATTTCTGTGCCTGAAACGGGTCAAAATGGAAGCTTTTGAGTAAGCAAAACTCTGTAAAAATGGCAGTTTTGGTCACTGTGAGGGTTTAAAAAGTGGTTATTAAACATGAGGCATGATCCAATTGACATTTTGAATCATTTTTGGTACAGTCCAAAAAATCTATTTTCGGATGAAAAACGATGACTCCGGACCTGTCGAACGATCATAAAATGGTCTATAATGATGAAATTTCAACATTTAATCTTTTGACTCTAAATTACTGTTGGAAGTGAATTATGACTTTGTCAACTAGAATAAGTGTGTTTAAAGTCATTTCTGTGCCTGAAACGGGTCAAAATGGAAGCTTTTGAGTAAGCAAAACTCTGTAAAAATGGCAGTTTTGGTCACTGTGAGGGTTTAAAAAGTGGTTATTCAACATGAGGCATGATCCAATTGACATTTTGAATCATTTTTGGTACAGTCCAAAAAATCAATTTTCGGATGAAAAACGATGACTCCGGACCTGTCGAACGATCCCAAAATGGTCTTTAACCCCTTCAGCGCGGCACGAATTTTCGCGCTGTGCTGAGGGTTCTAAGGTTCTAACGGGCTCATGACGGAACGGTTCCGTCATCAGCACAGCTCACCCGTAGCTGATGACGGAACCGTTCTGTCATCAGCATGGAAGGGGATAATGATGAAATTTTAACATTTAATCTTTTGACTCTAAATTACTGTTGGATATGAATTAGGACTTTGTCATCTAAAATAAGTGTGTTTAAAGTCATTTCTGTGCCTGAAACGGGTCAAAATTGAAGCTTTTGAGTAAGCAAAACTCTGTAAAAATGGCAATTTTGGTCACTGTGAGGGTTTAAAAAGTGGTTATTCAACACGAGGCATGATCCAATTGACATTTTGAATGATTTTTGGTACAGTCCAAAAAATCAATTTTCGGATGAAAAACGATGACTCCGGACCTGTCGAACGATACCAAAATGGTCTATAATGTTGAAATTTCAACATTTAATCTTTTGACTCTAAATTACTGTTGGATGTGAATTATGACTTTGTCAACTAGAATAAGTGTGTTTAAAGTCATTTCTGTGCCTGAAACGGGTCAAAATTGAAGCTTTTGAGTAAGCAAAACTCTGTAAAAATGGCAATTTTGGTCACTGTGAGGGTTTAAAAAGTGGTTATTCAACATGAGGCATGATCCAATTGACATTTTGAATCATTTTTGGTACAGTCCAAAAAATCAATTTTCGGATGAAAAACGATGACTCCGGACCTGTCGAACGATCATAAAATGGTCTATAATGATGAAATTTCAACATTTAATCTTTTGACTCTAAATTACTGTTGGATGTGAATTATGACTTTGTCAACTAGAATAAGTGTGTTTAAAGTCATTTCTGTGCCTGAAACGGGTCAAAATGGAAGCTTTTGAGTAAGCAAAACTCTGTAAAAATGGCAATTTTGGTCACTGTGAGGGTTTAAAAAGTGGTTATTCAACATGAGGCATGATCCAATTGACATTTTGAATCATTCTTGGTACAGTCCAAAAAATCAATTTTCGGATGAAAAACGATGACTCCGGACCTGTCGAACAATCAGAAAATGGTCTATAATGATGAAATTTTAACATTTACTCTTTTGACTCTAAATTACTGTTGGATGTGAATTAGGACTTTGTCAACTAAAATAAGTGTGTTTAAAGTCATTTCTGTGCCTGAAACGGGTCAAAATGGAAGCTTTTGAGTAAGCAAAACTCTGTAAAAATGGCAGTTTTGGTCACTGTGAGGGTTTAAAAAGTGGTTATTCAACATGAGGCATGATCCAATTGACATTTTGAATCATTTTTGGTACAGTCCAAAAAATAATTTTCGGATGAAAAACGATGACTCCGGACCAAAATGGTCTATAATGATGAAATTTCAACATTTAATCTTTTGACTCTAAATTACTGTTGGAAGTGAATTATGACTTTGTCAACTAGAATAAGTGTGTTTAAAGTCATTTCTGTGCCTGAAACGGGTCAAAATGGAAGCTTTTGAGTAAGCAAAACTCTGTAAAAATGGCAGTTTTGGTCACTGTGAGGGTTTAAAAAGTGGTTATTCAACATGAGGCATGATCCAATTGACATTTTGAATCATTTTTGGTACAGTCCAAAAAATCAATTTTTGGATGAAAAACGATGACTCCGGACCTGTCGAACGATCCCAAAATGTTCAATATGGATGAAATTTCAACATTTACTCTTTTGACTCTAACTTACTGTTGGATGTGAATTATGACTTTGTCAACTAGAATAAGTGTGTTTAAAGTCATTTATGTGCCTGAAACGGGTCAAAATGGAAGCTTTTGAGTAAGCAAAACTCTGTAAAAATGGCAATTTTGGTCACTGTGAGGGTTTAAAAAGTGGTTATTCAACATGAGGCATGATCCAATTGACATTTTGAATCATTTTTGGTACAGTCCAAAAAAGCAATTTTCGGATGAAAAACGATGACTCCGGACCTGTCGAACGATACCAAAATGGTCTATAATGATGAAATTTCAACATTTAATCTTTTGACTCTAAATTACTGTTGGATGTGAATTATGACTTTGCCAACTAGAATAAGTGTGTTTAAAGTCATTTCTGTGCCTGAAACGGGTCAAAATTGAAGCTTTTGAGTAAGCAAAACTCTGTAAAAATGGCAATTTTGGTCACTGTGAGGGTTTAAAAAGTGGTTATTCAACATGAGGCATGATCCAATTGACATTTTGAATCATTTTTGGTACAGTCCAAAAAATCAATTTTCGGATGAGAAACGATGACTCCGGACCTGTCGAACGATACCAAAATGGTCTATAATGATGAAATTTCAACATTTAATCTTTTGACTCTAAATTACTGTTGGATGTGAATTATGACTTTGTCAACTGGAATAAGTGTGTTTAAAGTCATTTCTGTGCCTGAAACGGGTCAAAATGGAAGCTTTTGAGTTAGCAAAACTCTGTAAAAATGGCAATTTTGGTCACTGTGAGGGTTTAAAAAGTGGTTATTCAACATGAGGCATGATTCAATTGACATTTTGAATCATTTTTGGTACAGTCCAAAAAATCCATTTTCGGATGAAAAACGACGACTCCGGACCTGTCGAACGATCCCAAAATGGTCAATATGGATGAAATTTCAACATTTAATCTTTTGACTCTAAATGACTGTTGGATGTGAATTAGGACTTTGTCAACTAAAATAAGTGTGTTTAAAGTCATTTCTGTGCCTGAAACGGGTCAAAATTGAAGCTTTTGAGTAAGCAAAACTCTGTAAAAATGGCAATTTTGGTCACTGTGAGGGTTTAAAAAGTGGTTATTCAACATGAGGCATGATCCAATTGACATTTTGAATCATTTTTGGTACAGTCCAAAAAATCTATTTTCGGATGAAAAACGATGACTCCGGACCTGTCGAACGATACCAAAATGGTCTATAATGATGAAATTTCAACATTTAATCTTTTGACTCTAAATTACTGTTGGATGTGAATTATGACTTTGTCAACTAGAATAAGTGTGTTTAAAGTCATTTCTGTGCCTGAAACGGGTCAAAATGGAAGCTTTTGAGTAAGCAAAACTCTGTAAAAATGGCAGTTTTGGTCACTGTGAGGGTTTAAAAAGTGGTTATTCAACATGAGGCATGATCCAATTGACATTTTGAATCATTTTTGGTACAGTCCAAAAAATCAATTTTTGGATGAAAAACGATGACTCCGGACCTGTCGAACGATCCCAAAATGTTCAATATGGATGAAATTTCAACATTTACTCTTTTGACACTAAATTACTGTTGGATGTGAATTATGACTTTGTCAACTAGAATAAGTGTGTTTAAAGTCATTTCTGTGCCTGAAACGGGTCAAAATTGAAGCTTTTGAGTAAGCAAAACTCTGTAAAAATGGCAATTTTGGTCACTGTGAGGGTTTAAAAAGTGGTTATTAAACATGAGGCATGATCCAATTGACATTTTGAATCATTTTTGGTACAGTCCCAAAAATCTATTTTCGGATGAAAAACGATGACTCCGGACCTGTCGAACGATCATAAAATGGTCTATAATGATGAAATTTCAACATTTAATCTTTTGACTCTAAATTACTGTTGGAAGTGAATTATGACTTTGTCAACTAGAATAAGTGTGTTTAAAGTCATTTCTGTGCCTGAAACGGGTCAAAATGGAAGCTTTTGAGTAAGCAAAACTCTGTAAAAATGGCAGTTTTGGTCACTGTGAGGGTTTAAAAAGTGGTTATTCAACATGAGGCATGATCCAATTGACATTTTGAATCATTTTTGGTACAGTCCAAAAAATCAATTTTTGGATGAAAAACTATGACTCCGGACCTGTCGAACGAACCCAAAATGTTCAATATGGATGAAATTTCAACATTTACTCTTTTGACACTAAATTACTGTTGGATGTGAATTATGACTTTGTCAACTAGAATAAGTGTGTTTAAAGTCATTTCTGTGCCTGAAACGGGTCAAAATGGAAGCTTTTGAGTAAGCAAAACTCTGTAAAAATGGCAATTTTGGTCACTGTGAGGATTTAAAAAGTGGTTATTAAACATGAGGCATGATCCAATTGACATTTTGAATCATTTTTGGTACAGTCCAAAAAATCTATTTTCGGATGAAAAACGATGACTCCGGACCTGTCGAACGATCATAAAATGGTCTATAATGATGACATTTCAACATTTAATCTTTTGACTCTAAATTACTGTTGGAAGTGAATTATGACTTTGTCAACTAGAATAAGTGTGTTTAAAGTCATTTCTGTGCCTGAAACGGGTCAAAATGGAAGCTTTTGAGTAAGCAAAACTCTGTAAAAATGGCAGTTTTGGTCACTGTGAGGGTTTAAAAAGTGGTTATTCAACATGAGGCATGATCCAATTGACATTTTGAATCATTTTTGGTACAGTCCAAAAAATCAATTTTTGGATGAAAAACGATGACTCCGGACCTGTCGAACGATCCCAAAATGTTTAATATGGATGAAATTTCAACATTTACTCTTTTGACTCTAAATTACTGTTGGATGTGAATTATGACTTTGTCAACTAGAATAAGTGTGTTTAAAGTCATTTATGTGCCTGAAACGGGTCAAAATGGAAGCTTTTGAGTAAGCAAAACTCTGTAAAAATGGCAATTTTGGTCACTGTGAGGGTTTAAAAAGTGGTTATTCAACATGAGGCATGATCCAATTGACATTTTGAATCATTTTTGGTACAGTCCAAAAAATCAATTTTCGGATGAAAAACGATGACTCCGGACCTGTCGAACGATACCAAAATGGTCTATAATGATGAAATTTCAACATTTAATCTTTTGACTCTAAATTACTGTTGGATGTGAATTATGACTTTGTCAACTAGAATAAGTGTGTTTAAAGTCATTTCTGTGCCTGAAACGGGTCAAAATTGAAGCTTTTGAGTAAGCAAAACTCTGTAAAAATGGCAATTTTGGTCACTGTGAGGGTTTAAAAAGTGGTTATTCAACATGAGGCATGATCCAATTGACATTTTGAATCATTTTTGGTACAGTCCAAAAAATCAATTTTCGGATGAAAAACGATGACTCCGGACCTGTCGAATGATAGCAAAATGGTCTATAATGATGAAATTTCAACATTTAATCTTTTGACTCTAAATTACTGTTGGATGTGAATTATGACTTTGTCAACTGGAATAAGTGCATTTAAAGTCATTTCTGTGCCTGAAACCGGTCAAAATGGAAGCTTTTGAGTTAGCAAAACTCTGTAAAAATGGCAATTGTGGTCACTGTGAGGGTTTAAAAAGTGGTTATTCAACATGAGGCATGATCCAATTGACATTTTGAATCATTTTTGGTACAGTCCAAAAAATCCATTTTCGGATGAAAAACGACGACTCCGGACCTGTCGAACGATCCCAAAATGGTCAATATGGATGAAATTTCAACATTTAATCTTTTGACTCTAAATTACTGTTGGATGTGAATTGTGACTTTGTCAACTAGAATAAGTGTGTTTAAAGTCATTTCTGTGCCTGAAACGGGTCAAAATGGAAGCTTTTGAGTAAGCAAAACTCTGTAAAAATGGCAATTTTGGTCACTGTGAGGATTTAAAAAGTGGTTATTAAACATGAGGCATGATCCAATTGACATTTTGAATCATTTTTGGTACAGTCCAAAAAATCTATTTTCGGATGAAAAACGATGACTCCGGACCTGTCGAACGATCATAAAATGGTCTATAATGATGACATTTCAACATTTAATCTTTTGACTCTAAATTACTGTTGGAAGTGAATTATGACTTTGTCAACTAGAATAAGTGTGTTTAAAGTCATTTCTGTGCCTGAAACGGGTCAAAATGGAAGCTTTTGAGTAAGCAAAACTCTGTAAAAATGGCAGTTTTGGTCACTGTGAGGGTTTAAAAAGTGGTTATTCAACATGAGGCATGATCCAATTGACATTTTGAATCATTTTTGGTACAGTCCAAAAAATCAATTTTTGGATGAAAAACGATGACTCCGGACCTGTCGAACGATCCCAAAATGTTTAATATGGATGAAATTTCAACATTTACTCTTTTGACTCTAAATTACTGTTGGATGTGAATTATGACTTTGTCAACTAGAATAAGTGTGTTTAAAGTCATTTATGTGCCTGAAACGGGTCAAAATGGAAGCTTTTGAGTAAGCAAAACTCTGTAAAAATGGCAATTTTGGTCACTGTGAGGGTTTAAAAAGTGGTTATTCAACATGAGGCATGATCCAATTGACATTTTGAATCATTTTTGGTACAGTCCAAAAAATCAATTTTCGGATGAAAAACGATGACTCCGGACCTGTCGAACGATACCAAAATGGTCTATAATGATGAAATTTCAACATTTAATCTTTTGACTCTAAATTACTGTTGGATGTGAATTATGACTTTGTCAACTAGAATAAGTGTGTTTAAAGTCATTTCTGTGCCTGAAACGGGTCAAAATTGAAGCTTTTGAGTAAGCAAAACTCTGTAAAAATGGCAATTTTGGTCACTGTGAGGGTTTAAAAAGTGGTTATTCAACATGAGGCATGATCCAATTGACATTTTGAATCATTTTTGGTACAGTCCAAAAAATCAATTTTCGGATGAAAAACGATGACTCCGGACCTGTCGAATGATAGCAAAATGGTCTATAATGATGAAATTTCAACATTTAATCTTTTGACTCTAAATTACTGTTGGATGTGAATTATGACTTTGTCAACTGGAATAAGTGCGTTTAAAGTCATTTCTGTGCCTGAAACCGGTCAAAATGGAAGCTTTTGAGTTAGCAAAACTCTGTAAAAATGGCAATTGTGGTCACTGTGAGGGTTTAAAAAGTGGTTATTCAACATGAGGCATGATCCAATTGACATTTTGAATCATTTTTGGTACAGTCCAAAAAATCCATTTTCGGATGAAAAACGACGACTCCGGACCTGTCGAACGATCCCAAAATGGTCAATATGGATGAAATTTCAACATTTAATCTTTTGACTCTAAATTACTGTTGGATGTGAATTGTGACTTTGTCAACTAGAATAAGTGTGTTTAAAGTCATTTCTGTGCCTGAAACGGGTCAAAATGGAAGCTTTTGAGTAAGCAAAACTCTGTAAAAATGGCAATTTTGGTCATTGTGAGGGTTTAAAAAGTGGTTATTCAACATGAGGCATGATCCAATTGACATTTTGAATCATTTTTGGTACAGTCCAAAAAATCAATTTTCGGATGAAAAACGATGACTCCGGACCTGTCGAACGATCCCAAAATGGTCTATAATGATGAAATTTTAACATTTAATCTTTTGACTCTAAATTACTGTTGGATGTGAATTAGGACTTTGTCAACTAAAATAAGTGTGTTTAAAGTCTTTTCTGTGCCTGAAACGGGTCAAAATTGAAGCTTTTGAGTAAGCAAAACTCTGTAAAAATGGCAATTTTGGTCACTGTGAGGGTTTAAAAAGTGGTTATTCAACACGAGGCACGATCCAATTGACATTTTGAATGATTTTTGGTACAGTCCAAAAAATCAATTTTCGGATGAAAAACGATGACTCCGGACCTGTCGAACGATCCCAAAATGGTCAATATGGATGAAATTTCAACATTTAATCTTTTGACTCTAAATGACTGTTGGATGTGAATTAGGACTTTGTCAACTAGAATAAGTGTGTTTAAAGTCATTTCTGTGCCTGAAACGGGTCAAAATGGAAGCTTTTGAGTAAGCAAAACTCTGTAAAAATGGCAATTTTGGTCACTGTGAGGGTTTAAAAAGTGGTTATTCAACATGAGGCATGATCCAATTGACATTTTGAATCATTTTTGGTACAGTCCAAAAAATCAATTTTCGGATGAAAAACGATGACTCCGGACCTGTCGAACGATCATAAAATGGTCTATAATGATGAAATTTCAACATTTAATCTTTTGACTCTAAATTACTGTTGGAAGTGAATTATGACTTTGTCAACTAGAATAAGTGTGTTTAAAGTCATTTCTGTGCCTGAAACGGGTCAAAATTGAAGCTTTTGAGTAAGCAAAACTCTGTAAAAATGGCAGTTTTGGTCACTGTGAGGGTTTAAAAAGTGGTTATTCAACATGAGGCATGATCCAATTGACATTTTGAATCATTTTTGGTACAGTCCAAAAAATCAATTTTTGGATGAAAAACGATGACTCCGGACCAGTCGAACGAACGCAAAATGTTCAATATGGATGAAATTTCAACATTTACTCTTTTGACACTAAATTACTGTTGGATGTGAATTATGACTTTGTCAACTAGAATAAGTGTGTTTAAAGTCATTTATGTGCCTGAAACGGGTCAAAATTGAAGCTTTTGAGTAAGCAAAACTCTGTAAAAATGGCAATTTTGGTCACTGTGAGGGTTTAAAAAGTGGTTATTCAACATGAGGCATGATCCAATTGACATTTTGAATCATTTTTGGTACAGTCCAGAAAATTAATTTTCGGATGAAAAGCGATGACTCTGGACCTGTCGAACGTTCCCAAAATGGTCTATAATGATGAAATGTTAACATTTAATCTTTTGACTCTAAATGACAGTTGGATGTGAATTATGACTTTGTCAACTAGAATAAGTGTGTTTAAAGTCATTTCTGTGCCTGAAACGTGTCAAAATTGAAGCTTTTGAGTAAGCAAAACTCTGTAAAAATGGCAATTTTGGTCACTGTGAGGGTTTAAAAAGTGGTTATTCAACATGAGGCACGATCCAATTGACATTTTGAATCTTTTTTGGTACAGTCTAAAAAATCAATTTTCGGATGAAAAACGATGACTCCGGACCTGTCGAACGATCCCAAAATGGTCAATATGGATGAAATTTCAACATTTGATCTTTTGACTCTAAATGACTGTTGGATGTCAATTATGACTTTGTCAACTAGAATAAGTGTGTTTAAAGTCATTTCTGCGCCTGAAACGGGTCAAAATTGAAGCTTTTGAGTAAGCAAAACTCTGTAAAAATGGCAATTTTGGTCACTGTGAGGGTTTAAAAAGTGGTTATTCAACATGAGGCATGATCCAATTGACATTTTGAATCATTTTTGGTACAGTCCAGAAAATTAATTTTCGGATGAAAAGCGATGACTCCGGACCTGTCGAACGTTCCCAAAATGGTCTATAATGATGAAATTTTAACATTTAATCTTTTGACTCTAAATGACTGTTGGATGTGAATTTTGACTTTGTCAACTAGAATAAGTGTGTTTAAAGTCATTTCTGTGCCTGAAACGGGTCAAAATTGAAGCTTTTGAGTAAGCAAAACTCTGTAAAAATTGCAATTTTGGTCACTGTGAGGGTTTAAAAAGTGGTTATTCAACATGAGGCACGATCCAATTGACATTTTGAATCATTTTTGGTACAGTCCAAAAAATCAATTTTCGGATGAAAAACGATGACTCCGGACCTGTCGAACGATCCCAAAATGGTCAATATGGATGAAATTTCAACATTTAATCTTTTGACTCTAAATGACTGTTGGATGTGAATTATGACTTTGTCAACTAAAATAAGTGTGTTTAAAGTCATTTCTGTGCCTGAAACGGGTCAAAATGGAAGCTTTTGAGTAAGCAAAACTCTGTAAAAATGGCAATTTTGGTCACTGTGAGGGTTTAAAAAGTGGTTATTCAACATGAGGCATGATCCAATTGACATTTTGAATCATTTTTGGTACAGTCCAAAAAATCAATTTTCGGATGAAAAACGATGACTCCGGACCTGTCGAACGATCCCAAAATGGTCTATAATGATGACATTTTAACATTTAATCTTTTGACTCTAAATGACTGTTGGATGTGAATTATGACTTTGTCAACTAGAATAAGTGTGTTTAAAGTCATTTCTGTGCCTGAAACGGGTCAAAATTGAAGCTTTTGAGTAAGCAAAACTCTGTAAAAATTGCAATTTTGGTCACTGTGAGGGTTTAAAAAGTGGTTATTCAACATGAGGCACGATCCAATTGACATTTTGAATCATTTTTGGTACAGTCCAAAAAATCAATTTTCGGATGAAAAACGATGACTCCGGACCTGTCGAACGATCCCAAAATGGTCAATATGGATGAAATTTCAACATTTAATCTTTTGACTCTAAATGACTGTTGGATGTGAATTATGACTTTGTCAACTAAAATAAGTGTGTTAAAAGTCATTTCTGTGCCTGAAACAGGTCAAAATGGAAGCTTTTGAGTAAGCAAAACTCTGTAAAAATGGCAATTTTGGTCACTGTGAGGGTTTAAAAAGTGGTTATTCAACATGAGGCATGATCCAATTGACATTTTGAATCATTTTTGATACAGTCCAAAAAATCAATTTTCGGATGAAAAACGATGACTCCGGACCTGTCGAACGATCCCAAAATAGTCTATAATGATGAAATTTCAACATTTAATCTTTTGACTCTAAATTACTGTTGGAAGTGAATTATGACTTTGTCAACTAGAATAAGTGTGTTTAAAGTCATTTCTGTGCCTGAAACGGGTCAAAATGGAAGCTTTTGAGTAAGCAAAACTCTGTAAAAATGGCAGTTTTGGTCACTGTGAGGGTTTAAAAAGTGGTTATTAAACATGAGGCATGATCCAATTGACATTTTAAATCATTTTTGGTACAGTCCAAAAAATCTATTTTCGGATGAAAAACGATGACTCCGGACCTGTCGAATGATCATAAAATGGTCTATAATGATGAAATTTCAACATTTAATCTTTTGACTCTAAATTACTGTTGGAAGTGAATTATGACTTTGTCAACTAGAATAAGTGTGTTTAAAGTCATTTCTGTGCCTGAAACGGGTCAAAATGGAAGCTTTTGAGTAAGCAAAACTCTGTAAAAATGGCAGTTTTGGTCACTGTGAGGGTTTAAAAAGTGGTTATTCAACATGAGGCATGATCCAATTGACATTTTGAATCATTTTTGGTACAGTCCAAAAAATCAATTTTCGGATGAAAAACGATGACTCCGGACCTGTCGAACGATCCCAAAATGGTCTATAATGATGAAATTTTAACATTTAATCTTTTGACTCTAAATTACTGTTGGATATGAATTAGGACTTTGTCAACTAAAATAAGTGTGTTTAAAGTCATTTCTATGCCTGAAACGGGTCAAAATTGAAGCTTTTGAGTAAGCAAAACTCTGTAAAAATGGCAATTTTGGTCACTGTGAGGGTTTAAAAAGTGGTTATTCAACACGAGGCATGATCCAATTGACATTTTGAATGATTTTTGGTACAGTCCAAAAAATCAATTTTCGGATGAAAAACGATGACTCCGGACCTGTCGAACGATACCAAAATGGTCTATAATGATGAAATTTCAACATTTAATCTTTTGACTCTAAATTACTGTTGGATGTGAATTATGACTTTGTCAACTAGAATAAGTGTGTTTAAAGTCATTTCTGTGCCTGAAACGGGTCAAAATTGAAGCTTTTGAGTAAGCAAAACTCTGTAAAAATGGCAATTTTGGTCACTGTGAGGGTTTAAAAAGTGGTTATTCAACATGAGGCATGATCCAATTGACATTTTGAATCATTTTTGGTACAGTCCAAAAAATCAATTTTCGGATGAAAAACGATGACTCCGGACCTGTCGAACGATCATAAAATGGTCTATAATGATGAAATTTCAACATTTAATCTTTTGACTCTAAATTACTGTTGGATGTGAATTATGACTTTGTCAACTAGAATAAGTGTGTTTAAAGTCATTTCTGTGCCTGAAACGGGTCAAAATGGAAGCTTTTGAGTAAGCAAAACTCTGTAAAAATGGCAATTTTGGTCACTGTGAGGGTTTAAAAAGTGGTTATTCAACATGAGGCATGATCCAATTGACATTTTGAATCATTCTTGGTACAGTCCAAAAAATCAATTTTCGGATGAAAAACGATGACTCCGGACCTGTCGAACAATCAGAAAATGGTCTATAATGATGAAATTTTAACATTTACTCTTTTGACTCTAAATTACTGTTGGATGTGAATTAGGACTTTGTCAACTAAAATAAGTGTGTTTAAAGTCATTTCTGTGCCTGAAACGGGTCAAAATTGAATCTTTTGAGTAAGCAAAACTCTGTAAAAATGGCAATTTTGGTCACTGTGAGGGTTTAAAAAGTGGTTATTCAACACGAGGCACGATCCAATTGACATTTTGAATCATTTTTGGTACAGTCCAAAAAATCAATTTTCGGATGAAAAACGATGACTCCGGACCTGTCGAACGATCCCAAAATGGTCAATATGGATGAAATTTCAACATTTAATCTTTTGACTCTAAATGACTGTTGGATGTGAATTAGGACTTTGTCAACTAAAATAAGTGTGTTTAAAGTCATTTCTGTGCCTGAAACGGGTCAAAATTGAATCTTTTGAGTAAGCAAAACTCTGTAAAAATGGCAATTTTGGTCACTGTGAGGGTTTAAAAAGTGGTTATTCAACACGAGGCATGATCCAATTGACATTTTGAATTATTTTTGGTACAGTTCAAAAAATCAATTTTCGGATGAAAAACGATGACTCCGGACCTGTCGAACAATACCAAAATGGTCTATAATGATGAAATTTCAACATTTAATCTTTTGACTCTAAATTACTGTTGGATGTGAATTATGACTTTGTCAACTAGAATAAGTGTGTTTAAAGTCATTTCTGTGCCTGAAACGGGTCAAAATTGAAGCTTTTGAGTAAGCAAAACTCTGTAAAAATGGCAATTTTGGTCACTGTGAGGGTTTAAAAAGTGGTTATTCAACATGAGGCATGATCCAATTGACATTTTGAATCATTTTTGGTACAGTCCAAAAAATCAATTTTCGGATGAAAAACGATGACTCCGGACCTGTCGACCGATACCAAAATGGTCTATAATGATGAAATTTCAACATTTAATCTTTTGACTCTAAATTACTGTTGGATGTGAATTATGACTTTGTCAACTGGAATAAGTGTGTTTAAAGTCATTTCTGTGCCTGAAAAGGGTCAAAATGGAAGCTTTTGAGTAAGCAAAACTCTGTAAAAATGGCAATTTTGGTCACTGTGAGGGTTTAAAAAGTGGTTATTCAACATGAGGCATGATCCAATTGACATTTTGAATCATTTTTGGTACAGTCCAAAAAATCAATTTTTGGATGAAAAACGATGACTCCGGACCTGTTTAAAGTCATTTATGTGCCTGAAACGGGTCAAAATGGAAGCTTTTGAGTAAGCAAAACTCTGTAAAAATGGCAATTTTGGTCACTGTGAGGGTTTAAAAAGTGGTTATTCAACATGAGGCATGATCCAATTGACATTTTAAATCATTTTTGGTACAGTCCAAAAAATCAATTTTCGGATGAAAAACGATGACTCCGGACCAAAATGGTCTATAATGATGAAATTTCAACATTTAATCTTTTGACTCTAAATTACTGTTGGAAGTGAATGATGACTTTGTCAACTAGAATAAGTGTGTTTAAAGTCATTTCTGTGCCTGAAACGGGTCAAAATGGAAGCTTTTGAGTAAGCAAAACTCTGTAAAAATGGCAGTTTTGGTCACTGTGAGGGTTTAAAAAGTGGTTATTCAACATGAGGCATGATCCAATTGACATTTTGAATCATTTTTGGTACAGTCCAAAAAATCAATTTTTGGATGAAAAACGATGACTCCGGACCTGTCGAACGATCCCAAAATGTTCAATATGGATGAAATTTCAACATTTACTCTTTTGACTCTAACTTACTGTTGGATGTGAATTATGACTTTGTCAACTAGAATAAGTGTGTTTAAAGTCATTTATGTGCCTGAAACGGGTCAAAATGGAAGCTTTTGAGTAAGCAAAACTCTGTAAAAATGGCAATTTTGGTCACTGTGAGGGTTTAAAAAGTGGTTATTCAACATGAGGCATGATCCAATTGACATTTTGAATCATTTTTGGTACAGTCCAAAAAAGCAATTTTCGGATGAAAAACGATGACTCCGGACCTGTCGAACGATACCAAAATGGTCTATAATGATGAAATTTCAACATTTAATCTTTTGACTCTAAATTACTGTTGGATGTGAATTATGACTTTGCCAACTAGAATAAGTGTGTTTAAAGTCATTTCTGTGCCTGAAACGGGTCAAAATTGAAGCTTTTGAGTAAGCAAAACTCTGTAAAAATGGCAATTTTGGTCACTGTGAGGGTTTAAAAAGTGGTTATTCAACATGAGGCATGATCCAATTGACATTTTGAATCATTTTTGGTACAGTCCAAAAAATCAATTTTCGGATGAAAAACGATGACTCCGGACCTGTCGAACGATACCAAAATGGTCTATAATGATGAAATTTCAACATTTAATCTTTTGACTCTAAATTACTGTTGGATGTGAATTATGACTTTGTCAACTGGAATAAGTGTGTTTAAAGTCATTTCTGTGCCTGAAACGGGTCAAAATGGAAGCTTTTGAGTTAGCAAAACTCTGTAAAAATGGCAATTTTGGTCACTGTCAGGGTTTAAAAAGTGGTTATTCAACATGAGGCATGATTCAATTGACATTTTGAATCATTTTTGGTACAGTCCAAAAAATCCATTTTCGGATGAAAAACGACGACTCCGGACCTGTCGAACGATCCCAAAATGGTCAATATGGATGAAATTTCAACATTTAATCTTTTGACTCTAAATGACTGTTGGATGTGAATTAGGACTTTGTCAACTAAAATAAGTGTGTTTAAAGTCATTTCTGTGCCTGAAACGGGTCAAAATTGAAGCTTTTGAGTAAGCAAAACTCTGTAAAAATGGCAATTTTGGTCACTGTGAGGGTTTAAAAAGTGGTTATTCAACATGAGGCATGATCCAATTGACATTTTGAATCATTTTTGGTACAGTCCAAAAAATCTATTTTCGGATGAAAAACGATGACTCCGGACCTGTCGAACGATACCAAAATGGTCTATAATGATGAAATTTCAACATTTAATCTTTTGACTCTAAATTACTGTTGGATGTGAATTATGACTTTGTCAACTAGAATAAGTGTGTTTAAAGTCATTTCTGTGCCTGAAACGGGTCAAAATGGAAGCTTTTGAGTAAGCAAAACTCTGTAAAAATGGCAGTTTTGGTCACTGTGAGGGTTTAAAAAGTGGTTATTCAACATGAGGCATGATCCAATTGACATTTTGAATCATTTTTGGTACAGTCCAAAAAATCAATTTTTGGATGAAAAACGATGACTCCGGACCTGTCGAACGATCCCAAAATGTTCAATATGGATGAAATTTCAACATTTACTCTTTTGACACTAAATTACTGTTGGATGTGAATTATGACTTTGTCAACTAGAATAAGTGTGTTTAAAGTCATTTCTGTGCCTGAAACGGGTCAAAATGGAAGCTTTTGAGTAAGCAAAACTCTGTAAAAATGGCAATTTTGGTCACTGTGAGGGTTTAAAAAGTGGTTATTAAACATGAGGCATGATCCAATTGACATTTTGAATCATTTTTGGTACAGTCCAAAAAATCTATTTTCGGATGAAAAACGATGACTCCGGACCTGTCGAACGATCATAAAATGATCTATAATGATGAAATTTCAACATTTAATCTTTTGACTCTAAATTACTGTTGGAAGTGAATTATGACTTTGTCAACTAGAATAAGTGTGTTTAAAGTCATTTCTGTGCCTGAAACGGGTCAAAATGGAAGCTTTTGAGTAAGCAAAACTCTGTAAAAATGGCAGTTTTGGTCACTGTGAGGGTTTAAAAAGTGGTTATTCAACATGAGGCATGATCCAATTGACATTTTGAATCATTTTTGGTACAGTCCAAAAAATCAATTTTTGGATGAAAAACGATGACTCCGGACCTGTCGAACGATCCCAAAATGTTTAATATGGATGAAATTTCAACATTTACTCTTTTGACTCTAAATTACTGTTGGATGTGAATTATGACTTTGTCAACTAGAATAAGTGTGTTTAAAGTCATTTATGTGCCTGAAACGGGTCAAAATGGAAGCTTTTGAGTAAGCAAAACTCTGTAAAAATGGCAATTTTGGTCACTGTGAGGGTTTAAAAAGTGGTTATTCAACATGAGGCATGATCCAATTGACATTTTGAATCATTTTTGGTACAGTCCAAAAAATCAATTTTCGGATGAAAAACGATGACTCCGGACCTGTCGAACGATACCAAAATGGTCTATAATGATGAAATTTCAACATTTAATCTTTTGACTCTAAATTACTGTTGGATGTGAATTATGACTTTGTCAACTAGAATAAGTGTGTTTAAAGTCATTTCTGTGCCTGAAACGGGTCAAAATTGAAGCTTTTGAGTAAGCAAAACTCTGTAAAAATGGCAATTTTGGTCACTGTGAGGGTTTAAAAAGTGGTCATTCAACATGAGGCATGATCCAATTGACATTTTGAATCATTTTTGGTACAGTCCAAAAAATCAATTTTCGGATGAAAAACGATGACTCCGGACCTGTCGAACGATACCAAAATGGTCTATAATGATGAAATTTCAACATTTAATCTTTTGACTCTAAATTACTGTTGGATGTGAATTATGACTTTGTCAACTGGAATAAGTGTGTTTAAAGTCATTTCTGTGCCTGAAACGGGTCAAAATGGAAGCTTTTGAGTTAGCAAAACTCTGTAAAAATGGCAATTGTGGTCACTGTGAGGGTTTAAAAAGTGGTTATTCAACATGAGGCATGATCCAATTGACATTTTGAATCATTTTTGGTACAGTCCAAAAAATCCATTTTCGGATGAAAAACGACGACTCCGGACCTGTCGAACGATCCCAAAATGGTCAATATGGATGAAATTTCAACATTTAATCTTTTGACTCTAAATTACTGTTGGATGTGAATTATGACTTTGTCAACTAGAATAAGTGTGTTTAAAGTCATTTCTGTGCCTGAAACGGGTCAAAATGGAAGCTTTTGAGTAAGCAAAACTCTGTAAAAATGGCAATTTTGGTCATTGTGAGGGTTTAAAAAGTGGTTATTCAACATGAGGCATGATCCAATTGACATTTTGAATCATTTTTGGTACAGTCCAAAAAATCAATTTTCGGATGAAAAACGATGACTCCGGACCTGTCGAACGATCCCAAAATGGTCTATAATGATGAAATTTTAACATTTAATCTTTTGACTCTAAATTACTGTTGGATGTGAATTTGGACTTTGTCAACTAAAATAAGTGTGTTTAAAGTCTTTTCTGTGCCTGAAACGGGTCAAAATTGAAGCTTTTGAGTAAGCAAAACTCTGTAAAAATGGCAATTTTGGTCACTGTGAGGGTTTAAAAAGTGGTTATTCAACACGAGGCACGATCCAATTGACATTTTGAATGATTTTTGGTACAGTCCAAAAAATCAATTTTCGGATGAAAAACGATGACTCCGGACCTGTCGAACGATCCCAAAATGGTCAATATGGATGAAATTTCAACATTTAATCTTTTGACTCTAAATGACTGTTGGATGTGAATTAGGACTTTGTCAACTAGAATAAGTGTGTTTAAAGTCATTTCTGTGCCTGAAACGGGTCAAAATGGAAGCTTTTGAGTAAGCAAAACTCTGTAAAAATGGCAATTTTGGTCACTGTGAGGGTTTAAAAAGTGGTTATTCAACATGAGGCATGATCCAATTGACATTTTGAATCATTTTTGGTACAGTCCAAAAAATCAATTTTTGGATGAAAAACGATGACTCCGGACCTGTCGAACGATCATAAAATGGTCTATAATGATGAAATTTCAACATTTAATCTTTTGACTCTAAATTACTGTTGGAAGTGAATTATGACTTTGTCAACTAGAATAAGTGTGTTTAAAGTCATTTCTGTGCCTGAAACGGGTCAAAATTGAAGCTTTTGAGTAAGCAAAACTCTGTAAAAATGGCAGTTTTGGTCACTGTGAGGGTTTAAAAAGTGGTTATTCAACATGAGGCATGATCCAATTGACATTTTGAATCATTTTTGGTACAGTCCAAAAAATCAATTTTTGGATGAAAAACGATGACTCCGGACCAGTCGAACGAACGCAAAATGTTCAATATCGATGAAATTTCAACATTTACTCTTTTGACACTAAATTACTGTTGGATGTGAATTATGACTTTGTCAACTAGAATAAGTGTGTTTAAAGTCATTTATGTGCCTGAAACGGGTCAAAATTGAAGCTTTTGAGTAAGCAAAACTCTGTAAAAATGGCAATTTTGGTCACTGTGAGGGTTTAAAAAGTGGTTATTCAACATGAGGCATGATCCAATTGACATTTTGAATCATTTTTGGTACAGTCCAGAAAATTAATTTTCGGATGAAAAGCGATGACTCTGGACCTGTCGAACGTTCCCAAAATGGTCTATAATGATGAAATGTTAACATTTAATCTTTTGACTCTAAATGACAGTTGGATGTGAATTATGACTTTGTCAACTAGAATAAGTGTGTTTAAAGTCATTTCTGTGCCTGAAACGTGTCAAAATTGAAGCTTTTGAGTAAGCAAAACTCTGTAAAAATGGCAATTTTGGTCACTGTGAGGGTTTAAAAAGTGGTTATTCAACATGAGGCACGATCCAATTGACATTTTGAATCTTTTTTGGTACAGTCTAAAAAATCAATTTTCGGATGAAAAACGATGACTCCGGACCTGTCGAACGATCCCAAAATGGTCAATATGGATGAAATTTCAACATTTGATCTTTTGACTCTAAATGACTGTTGGATGTCAATTATGACTTTGTCAACTAGAATAAGTGTGTTTAAAGTCATTTCTGCGCCTGAAACGGGTCAAAATTGAAGCTTTTGAGTAAGCAAAACTCTGTAAAAATGGCAATTTTGGTCACTGTGAGGGTTTAAAAAGTGGTTATTCAACATGAGGCATGATCCAATTGACATTTTGAATCATTTTTGGTACAGTCCAGAAAATTAATTTTCGGATGAAAAGCGATGACTCCGGACCTGTCGAACGTTCCCAAAATGGTCTATAATGATGAAATTTTAACATTTAATCTTTTGACTCTAAATGACTGTTGGATGTGAATTTTGACTTTGTCAACTAGAATAAGTGTGTTTAAAGTCATTTATGTGCCTGAAACGGGTCAAAATTGAAGCTTTTGAGTAAGCAAAACTCTGTAAAAATTGCAATTTTGGTCACTGTGAGGGTTTAAAAAGTGGTTATTCAACATGAGGCACGATCCAATTGACATTTTGAATCATTTTTGGTACAGTCCAAAAAATCAATTTTTGGATGAAAAACGATGACTCCGGACCTGTCGAACGATCCCAAAATGGTCAATATGGATGAAATTTCAACATTTAATCTTTTGACTCTAAATGACTGTTGGATGTGAATTATGACTTTGTCAACTAAAATAAGTGTGTTTAAAGTCATTTCTGTGCCTGAAACGGGTCAAAATGGAAGCTTTTGAGTAAGCAAAACTCTGTAAAAATGGCAATTTTGGTCACTGTGAGGGTTTAAAAAGTGGTTATTCAACATGAGGCATGATCCAATTGACATTTTGAATCATTTTTGGTACAGTCCAAAAAATCAATTTTCGGATGAAAAACGATGACTCCGGACCTGTCGAACGATCCGAAAATGGTCTATAATGATGATATTTTAACATTTAATCTTTTGACTCTAAATGACTGTTGGATGTGAATTATGACTTTGTCAACTAGAATAAGTGTGTTTAAAGTCATTTCTGTGCCTGAAACGGGTCAAAATTGAAGCTTTTGAGTAAGCAAAACTCTGTAAAAATTGCAATTTTGGTCACTGTGAGGGTTTAAAAAGTGGTTATTCAACATGAGGCACGATCCAATTGACATTTTGAATCATTTTTGGTACAGTCCAAAAAATCAATTTTCGGATGAAAAACGATGACTCCGGACCTGTCGAACGATCCCAAAATGGTCAATATGGATGAAATTTCAACATTTAATCTTTTGACTCTAAATGACTGTTGGATGTGAATTATGACTTTGTCAACTAAAATAAGTGTGTTTAAAGTCATTTCTGTGCCTGAAACGGGTCAAAATGGAAGCTTTTGAGTAAGCAAAACTCTGTAAAAATGCAATTTTTGGTCACTGTGAGGGTTTAAAAAGTGGTTATTCAACATGAGGCATGATCCAATTGACATTTTGAATTATTTTTGGTACAGTCCAAAAAATCAATTTTCGGATGAAAAACGATGACTCCGGACCTGTCGAACAATACCAAAATGGTCTATAATGATGAAATTTCAACATTTAATCTTTTGACTCTAAATTACTGTTGGATGTGAATTATGACTTTGTCAACTAGAATAAGTGTGTTTAAAGTCATTTCTGTGCCTGAAACGGGTCAAAATTGAAGCTTTTGAGAAAGCAAAACTCTGTAAAAATGGCAATTTTGGTCACTGTGAGGGTTTAAAAAGTGGTTATTCAACATGAGGCATGATCCAATTGACATTTTGAATCATTTTTGGTACAGTCCAAAAAATCAATTTTCGGATGAAAAACGATGACTCCGGACCTGTCGACCGATACCAAAATGGTCTATAATGATGAAATTTCAACATTTAATCTTTTGACTCTAAATTACTGTTGGATGTGAATTATGACTTTGTCAACTGGAATAAGTGTGTTTAAAGTCATTTCTGTGCCTGAAAAGGGTCAAAATGGAAGCTTTTGAGTAAGCAAAACTCTGTAAAAATGGCAATTTTGGTCACTGTGAGGGTTTAAAAAGTGGTTATTCAACATGAGGCATGATCCAATTGACATTTTGAATCATTTTTGGTACAGTCCAAAAAATCAATTTTTGGATGAAAAACGATGACTCCGGACCTGTTTAAAGTCATTTATGTGCCTGAAACGGGTCAAAATGGAAGCTTTTGAGTAAGCAAAACTCTGTAAAAATGGCAATTTTGGTCACTGTGAGGGTTTAAAAAGTGGTTATTCAACATGAGGCATGATCCAATTGACATTTTAAATCATTTTTGGTACAGTCCAAAAAATCAATTTTCGGATGAAAAACGATGACTCCGGACCTGTCGAACGATACCAAAATGGTCTATAATGATGACATTTCAACATTTATTCTTTTGACTCTAAATTACTGTTGGATGTGAATTATGACTTTGTCAACTAGAATAAGTGTGTTTAAAGTCATTTCTGTGCCTGAAACGGGTCAAAATTGAAGCTTTTGAGTAAGCAAAACTCTGTAAAAATGGCAATTTTGGTCACTGTGAGGGTTTAAAAAGTGGTTATTCAACATGAGGCATGATCCAATTGACATTTTGAATCATTTTTGGTACAGTCCAAAAAATCAATTTTTGGATGAAAAAAGATGACTCCGGACCTGTCGAACGATCATAAAATGGTCTATAATGATGAAATTTCAACATTTAATCTTTTGACTCTAAATGACTGTTGGATGTGAATTATGACTTTGTCAACTAAAATAAGTGTGTTTAAAGTCATTTCTGTGCCTGAAACAGGTCAAAATGGAAGCTTTTGAGTAAGCAAAACTCTGTAAAAATGCAATTTTTGGTCACTGTGAGGGTTTAAAAAGTGGTTATTCAACATGAGGCATGATCCAATTGACATTTTGAATTATTTATGGTACAGTCCAAAAAATCAATTTTCGGATGAAAAACGATGACTCCGGACCTGTCGAACAATACCAAAATGGTCTATAATGATGAAATTTCAACATTTAATCTTTTGACTCTAAATTACTGTTGGATGTGAATTATGACTTTGTCAACTAGAATAAGTGTGTTTGAAGTCATTTCTGTGCCTGAAACGGGTCAAAATTGAAGCTTTTGAGAAAGCAAAACTCTGTAAAAATGGCAATTTTGGTCACTGTGAGGGTTTAAAAAGTGGTTATTCAACATGAGGCATGATCCAATTGACATTTTGAATCATTTTTGGTACAGTCCAAAAAATCAATTTTCGGATGAAAAACGATGACTCCGGACCTGTCGACCGATACCAAAATGGTCTATAATGATGAAATTTCAACATTTAATCTTTTGACTCTAAATTACTGTTGGATGTGAATTATGACTTTGTCAACTGGAATAAGTGTGTTTAAAGTCATTTCTGTGCCTGAAAAGGGTCAAAATGGAAGCTTTTGAGTAAGCAAAACTCTGTAAAAATGGCAATTTTGGTCACTGTGAGGGTTTAAAAAGTGGTTATTCAACATGAGGCATGATCCAATTGACATTTTGAATCATTTTTGGTACAGTCCAAAAAATCAATTTTTGGATGAAAAACGATGACTCCGGACCTGTTTAAAGTCATTTATGTGCCTGAAACGGGTCAAAATGGAAGCTTTTGAGTAAGCAAAACTCTGTAAAAATGGCAATTTTGGTCACTGTGAGGGTTTAAAAAGTGGTTATTCAACATGAGGCATGATCCAATTGACATTTTAAATCATTTTTGGTACAGTCCAAAAAATCAATTTTCGGATGAAAAACGATGACTCCGGACCTGTCGAACGATACCAAAATGGTCTATAATGATGACATTTCAACATTTATTCTTTTGACTCTAAATTACTGTTGGATGTGAATTATGACTTTGTCAACTAGAATAAGTGTGTTTAAAGTCATTTCTGTGCCTGAAACGGGTCAAAATTGAAGCTTTTGAGTAAGCAAAACTCTGTAAAAATGGCAATTTTGGTCACTGTGAGGGTTTAAAAAGTGGTTATTCAACATGAGGCATGATCCAATTGACATTTTGAATCATTTTTGGTACAGTCCAAAAAATCAATTTTTGGATGAAAAAAGATGACTCCGGACCTGTCGAACGATCATAAAATGGTCTATAATGATGAAATTTCAACATTTAATCTTTTGACTCTAAATGACTGTTGGATGTGAATTATGACTTTGTCAACTAAAATAAGTGTGTTTAAAGTCATTTCTGTGCCTGAAACGGGTCAAAATGGAAGCTTTTGAGTAAGCAAAACTCTGTAAAAATGCAATTTTTGGTCACTGTGAGGGTTTAAAAAGTGGTTATTCAACATGAGGCATGATCCAATTGACATTTTGAATTATTTTTGGTACAGTCCAAAAAATCAATTTTCGGATGAAAAACGATGACTCCGGACCTGTCGAACAATACCAAAATGGTCTATAATGATGAAATTTCAACATTTAATCTTTTGACTCTAAATTACTGTTGGATGTGAATTATGACTTTGTCAACTAGAATAAGTGTGTTTAAAGTCATTTCTGTGCCTGAAACGGGTCAAAATTGAAGCTTTTGAGAAAGCAAAACTCTGTAAAAATGGCAATTTTGGTCACTGTGAGGGTTTAAAAAGTGGTTATTCAACATGAGGCATGATCCAATTGACATTTTGAATCATTTTTGGTACAGTCCAAAAAATCAATTTTCGGATGAAAAACGATGACTCCGGACCTGTCGACCGATACCAAAATGGTCTATAATGATGAAATTTCAACATTTAATCTTTTGACTCTAAATTACTGTTGGATGTGAATTATGACTTTGTCAACTGGAATAAGTGTGTTTAAAGTCATTTCTGTGCCTGAAAAGGGTCAAAATGGAAGCTTTTGAGTAAGCAAAACTCTGTAAAAATGGCAATTTTGGTCACTGTGAGGGTTTAAAAAGTGGTTATTCAACATGAGGCATGATCCAATTGACATTTTAAATCATTTTTGGTACAGTCCAAAAAATCAATTTTCGGATGAAAAACGATGACTCCAGGCCTGTCGAACGATACCAAAATGGTCTATAATGATGACATTTCAACATTTATTCTTTTGACTCTAAATTACTGTTGGATGTGAATTATGACTTTGTCAACTAGAATAAGTGTGTTTAAAGTCATTTCTGTGCCTGAAACGGGTCAAAATTGAAGCTTTTGAGTAAGCAAAACTCTGTAAAAATTGCAATTTTGGTCACTGTGAGGGTTTAAAAAGTGGTTATTCAACATGAGGCATGATCCAATTGACATTTTGAATCATTTTTGGTACAGTCCAAAAAATCAATTTTTGGATGAAAAAAGATGACTCCGGACCTGTCGAACGATCATAAAATGGTCTATAATGATGAAATTTCAACATTTAATCTTTTGACTCTAAATTACTGTTGGATGTGAATTATGACTTTGTCAACTAGAATAAGTGTGTTTAAAGTCATTTCTGTGCCTGAAACGGGTCAAAATGGAAGCTTTTGAGTAAGCAAAACTCTGTAAAAATGGCAATTTTGGTCACTGTGAGGGTTTAAAAAGTGGTTATTCAACATGAGGCATGATCCAATTGACATTTTGAATCATTTTTGGTACAGTCCAAAAAATCAATTTTCGGATGAAAAACGATGACTCCGGACCAAAATGGTCTATAATGATGAAATTTCAACATTTAATCTTTTGACTCTAAATTACTGTTGGATGTGAATTATGACTTTGTCAACTAGAATAAGTGTGTTTAAAGTCATTTATGTGCCTGAAACGGGTCAAAATGGAAGCTTTTGAGTAAGCAAAACTCTGTAAAAATGGCAATTTTGGTCACTGTGAGGGTTTAAAAAGTGGTTATTCAACATGAGGCATGATCCAATTGACATTTTGAATCATTTTTGGTACAGTCCAAAAAAGCAATTTTCGGATGAAAAACGATGACTCCGGACCTGTCGAACGATACCAAAATGGTCTATAATGATGAAATTTCAACATTTAATCTTTTGACTCTAAATTACTGTTGGATGTGAATTATGACTTTGCCAACTAGAATAAGTGTGTTTAAAGTCATTTCTGTGCCTGAAACGGGTCAAAATTGAAGCTTTTGAGTAAGCAAAACTCTGTAAAAATGGCAATTTTGGTCACTGTGAGGGTTTAAAAAGTGGTTATTCAACATGAGGCATGATCCAATTGACATTTTGAATCATTTTTGGTACAGTCCAAAAAATCAATTTTCGGATGAAAAACGATGACTCCGGACCTGTCGAACGATACCAAAATGGTCTATAATGATGAAATTTCAACATTTAATCTTTTGACTCTAAATTACTGTTGGATGTGAATTATGACTTTGTCAACAGGAATAAGTGTGTTTAAAGTCATTTCTGTGCCTGAAACGGGTCAAAATGGAAGCTTTTGAGTTAGCAAAACTCTGTAAAAATGGCAATTTTGGTCACTGTGAGGGTTTAAAAAGTGGTTATTCAACATGAGGCATGATTCAATTGACATTTTGAATCATTTTTGGTACAGTCCAAAAAATCCATTTTCGGATGAAAAACGACGACTCCGGACCTGTCGAACGATCCCAAAATGGTCAATATGGATGAAATTTCAACATTTAATCTTTTGACTCTAAATGACTGTTGGATGTGAATTAGGACTTTGTCAACTAAAATAAGTGTGTTTAAAGTCATTTCTGTGCCTGAAACGGGTCAAAATTGAAGCTTTTGAGTAAGCAAAACTCTGTAAAAATGGCAATTTTGGTCACTGTGAGGGTTTAAAAAGTGGTTATTCAACATGAGGCATGATCCAATTGACATTTTGAATCATTTTTGGTACAGTCCAAAAAATCTATTTTCGGATGAAAAACGATGACTCCGGACCTGTCGAACGATACCAAAATGGTCTATAATGATGAAATTTCAACATTTAATCTTTTGACTCTAAATTACTGTTGGATGTGAATTATGACTTTGTCAACTGGAATAAGTGTGTTTAAAGTCATTTCTGTGCCTGAAATGGGTCAAAATGGAAGCTTTTGAGTTAGCAAAACTCTGTAAAAATGGCAATTTTGGTCACTGTGAGGGTTTAAAAAGTGGTTATTCAACATGAGGCATGATCCAATTGACATTTTGAATCATTTTTGGTACAGTCCAAAAAATCAATTTTCGGATGAAAAACGATGACTCCGGACCTGTCGAACGATCCCAAAATAGTCTATAATGATGAAATTTTAACATTTAATCATTTGACTCTAAATTACTGTTGGATGTGAATTAGGACTTTGTCAACTAGAATAAGTGTGTTTAAAGTCATTTCTGTGCCTGAAACGGGTCAAAATGGAAGCTTTTGAGTAAGCAAAACTCTGTAAAAATGGCAATTTTGGTCACTGTGAGGGTTTAAAAAGTGGTTATTCAACATGAGGCATGATCCAATTGACATTTTGAATCATTTTTGGTACAGTCCAAAAAATCTATTTTCGGATGAAAAACGATGACTCCGGACCTGTCGAACGATCATAAAATGGTCTATAATGATGAAATTTCAACATTTAATCTTTTGACTCTAAATTACTGTTGGAAGTGAATTATGACTTTGGCAACTAGAATAAGTGTGTTTAAAGTCATTTCTGTGCCTGAAACGGGTCAAAATGGAAGCTTTTGAGTAAGCAAAACTCTGTAAAAATGGCAGTTTTGGTCACTGTGAGGGTTTAAAAAGTGGTTATTCAACATGAGGCATGATCCAATTGACATTTTGAATCATTTTTGGTACAGTCCAAAAAATCAATTTTTGGATGAAAAACGATGACTCCGGACCTGTCGAACGATCCCAAAATGTTCAATATGGATGAAATTTCAACATTTACTCTTTTGACACTAAATTACTGTTGGATGTGAATTATGACTTTGTCAACTAGAATAAGTGTGTTTAAAGTCATTTCTGTGCCTGAAACGGGTCAAAATGGAAGCTTTTGAGTAAGCAAAACTCTGTAAAAATGGCAATTTTGGTCACTGTGAGGGTTTAAAAAGTGGTTATTAAACATGAGGCATGATCCAATTGACATTTTGAATCATTTTTGGTACAGTCCAAAAAATCTATTTTCGGATGAAAAACGATGACTCCGGACCTGTCGAACGATCATAAAATGGTCTATAATGATGAAATTTCAACATTTAATCTTTTGACTCTAAATTACTGTTGGAAGTGAATTATGACTTTGTCAACTAGAATAAGTGTGTTTAAAGTCATTTCTGTGCCTGAAACGGGTCAAAGTGGAAGCTTTTGAGTAAGCAAAACTCTGTAAAAATGGCAATTGTGGTCACTGTGAGGGTTTAAAAAGTGGTTATTCAACATGAGGCATGATCCAATTGACATTTTGAATCATTTTTGGTACAGTCCAAAAAATCAATTTTCGGATGAAAAACGATGACTCCGGACCTGTCGAACGATACCAAAATGGTCTATAATGATGAAATTTCAACATTTAATCTTTTGACTCTAAATTACTGTTGGATGTGAATTATGACTTTGTCAACTAGAATAAGTGTGTTTAAAGTCATTTCTGTGCCTGAAACGGGTCAAAATTGAAGCTTTTGAGTAAGCAAAACTCTGTAAAAATGGCAATTTTGGTCACTGTGAGGGTTTAAAAAGTGGTTATTCAACATGAGGCATGATCCAATTGACATTTTGAATCATTTTTGGTACAGTCCAAAAAATCAATTTTCGGATGAAAAACGATGACTCCGGACCTGTCGAACGATACCAAAATGGTCTATAATGATGAAATTTCAACATTTAATCTTTTGACTCTAAATTACTGTTGGATGTGAATTATGACTTTGTCAACTGGAATAAGTGCGTTTAAAGTCATTTCTGTGCCTGAAACGGGTCAAAATGGAAGCTTTTGAGTTAGCAAAACTCTGTAAAAATGGCAATTGTGGTCACTGTGAGGGTTTAAAAAGTGGTTATTCAACATGAGGCATGATCCAATTGACATTTTGAATCATTTTTGGTACAGTCCAAAAAATCATTTTTCGGATGAAAAACGATGACTCCGGACCTGTCGAACGATCCCAAAATGGTCTATAATGATGAAATTTTAACATTTAATCTTTTGACTCTAAATTACTGTTGGATGTGAATTAGGACTTTGTCAACTAAAATAAGTGTGTTTAAAGTCTTTTCTGTGCCTGAAACGGGTCAAAATTGAAGCTTTTGAGTAAGCAAAACTCTGTAAAAATGGCAATTTTGGTCACTGTGAGGGTTTAAAAAGTGGTTATTCAACACGAGGCACGATCCAATTGACATTTTGAATGATTTTTGGTACAGTCCAAAAAATCAATTTTCGGATGAAAAACGATGACTCCGGACCTGTCGAACGATCCCAAAATGGTCAATATGGATGAAATTTCAACATTTAATCTTTTGACTCTAAATGACTGTTGGATGTGAATTAGGACTTTGTCAACTAGAATAAGTGTGTTTAAAGTCATTTCTGTGCCTGAAACGGGTCAAAATGGAAGCTTTTGAGTAAGCAAAACTCTGTAAAAATGGCAATTTTGGTCACTGTGAGGGTTTAAAAAGTGGTTATTCAACATGAGGCATGATCCAATTGACATTTTGAATCATTTTTGGTACAGTCCAAAAAATCAATTTTCGGATGAAAAACGATGATTCCGGACCTGTCGAACGATCATAAAATGGTCTATAATGATGAAATTTCAACATTTAATCTTTTGACTCTAAATTACTGTTGGAAGTGAATTATGACTTTGTCAACTAGAATAAGTGTGTTTAAAGTCATTTCTGTGCCTGAAACGGGTCAAAATTGAAGCTTTTGAGTAAGCAAAACTCTGTAAAAATGGCAGTTTTGGTCACTGTGAGGGTTTAAAAAGTGGTTATTCAACATGAGGCATGATCCAATTGACATTTTGAATCATTTTTGGTACAGTCCAAAAAATCAATTTTTGGATGAAAAACGATGACTCCGGACCAGTCGAACGAACCCAAAATGTTCAATATGGATGAAATTTCAACATTTACTCTTTTGACACTAAATTACTGTTGGATGTGAATTATGACTTTGTCAACTAGAATAAGTGTGTTTAAAGTCATTTATGTGCCTGAAACGGGTCAAAATTGAAGCTTTTGAGTAAGCAAAACTCTGTAAAAATGGCAATTTTGGTCACTGTGAGGGTTTAAAAAGTGGTTATTCAACATGAGGCATGATCCAATTGACATTTTGAATCATTTTTGGTACAGTCCAGAAAATTAATTTTCGGATGAAAAGCGATGACTCTGGACCTGTCGAACGTTCCCAAAATGGTCTATAATGATGAAATGTTAACATTTAATCTTTTGACTCTAAATGACAGTTGGATGTGAATTATGACTTTGTCAACTAGAATAAGTGTGTTTAAAGTCATTTCTGTGCCTGAAACGTGTCAAAATTGAAGCTTTTGAGTAAGCAAAACTCTGTAAAAATGGCAATTTTGGTCACTGTGAGGGTTTAAAAAGTGGTTATTCAACATGAGGCACGATCCAATTGACATTTTGAATCTTTTTTGGTACAGTCTAAAAAATCAATTTTCGGATGAAAAACGATGACTCCGGACCTGTCGAACGATCCCAAAATGGTCAATATGGATGAAATTTCAACATTTGATCTTTTGACTCTAAATGACTGTTGGATGTCAATTATGACTTTGTCAACTAGAATAAGTGTGTTTAAAGTCATTTCTGCGCCTGAAACGGGTCAAAATTGAAGCTTTTGAGTAAGCAAAACTCTGTAAAAATGGCAATTTTGGTCACTGTGAGGGTTTAAAAAGTGGTTATTCAACATGAGGCATGATCCAATTGACATTTTGAATCATTTTTGGTACAGTCCAAAAAAGCAATTTTCGGATGAAAAACGATGACTCCGGACCTGTCGAACGATACCAAAATGGTCTATAATGATGAAATTTCAACATTTAATCTTTTGACTCCAAATTACTGTTGGATGTGAATTATGACTTTGCCAACTAGAATAAGTGTGTTTAAAGTCATTTCTGTGCCTGAAACGGGTCAAAATTGAAGCTTTTGAGTAAGCAAAACTCTGTAAAAATGGCAATTTTGGTCACTGTGAGGGTTTAAAAAGTGGTTATTCAACATGAGGCATGATCCAATTGACATTTTGAATCATTTTTGGTACAGTCCAAAAAATCAATTTTCGGATGAAAAACGATGACTCCGGACCTGTCGAACGATACCAAAATGGTCTATAATGATGAAATTTCAACATTTAATCTTTTGACTCTAAATTACTGTTGGATGTGAATTATGACTTTGTCAACAGGAATAAGTGTGTTTAAAGTCATTTCTGTGCCTGAAACGGGTCAAAATGGAAGCTTTTGAGTTAGCAAAACTCTGTAAAAATGGCAATTTTGGTCACTGTGAGGGTTTAAAAAGTGGTTATTCAACATGAGGCATGATTCAATTGACATTTTGAATCATTTTTGGTACAGTCCAAAAAATCCATTTTCGGATGAAAAACGACGACTCCGGACCTGTCGAACGATCCCAAAATGGTCAATATGGATGAAATTTCAACATTTAATCTTTTGACTCTAAATGACTGTTGGATGTGAATTAGGACTTTGTCAACTAAAATAAGTGTGTTTAAAGTCATTTCTGTGCCTGAAACGGGTCAAAATTGAAGCTTTTGAGTAAGCAAAACTCTGTAAAAATGGCAATTTTGGTCACTGTGAGGGTTTAAAAAGTGGTTATTCAACATGAGGCATGATCCAATTGACATTTTGAATCATTTTTGGTACAGTCCAAAAAATCTATTTTCGGATGAAAAACGATGACTCCGGACCTGTCGAACGATACCAAAATGGTCTATAATGATGAAATTTCAACATTTAATCTTTTGACTCTAAATTACTGTTGGATGTGAATTATGACTTTGTCAACTGGAATAAGTGTGTTTAAAGTCATTTCTGTGCCTGAAATGGGTCAAAATGGAAGCTTTTGAGTTAGCAAAACTCTGTAAAAATGGCAATTTTGGTCACTGTGAGGGTTTAAAAAGTGGTTATTCAACATGAGGCATGATCCAATTGACATTTTGAATCATTTTTGGTACAGTCCAAAAAATCAATTTTCGGATGAAAAACGATGACTCCGGACCTGTCGAACGATCCCAAAATAGTCTATAATGATGAAATTTTAACATTTAATCATTTGACTCTAAATTACTGTTGGATGTGAATTAGGACTTTGTCAACTAGAATAAGTGTGTTTAAAGTCATTTCTGTGCCTGAAACGGGTCAAAATGGAAGCTTTTGAGTAAGCAAAACTCTGTAAAAATGGCAATTTTGGTCACTGTGAGGGTTTAAAAAGTGGTTATTCAACATGAGGCATGATCCAATTGACATTTTGAATCATTTTTGGTACAGTCCAAAAAATCTATTTTCGGATGAAAAACGATGACTCCGGACCTGTCGAACGATCATAAAATGGTCTATAATGATGAAATTTCAACATTTAATCTTTTGACTCTAAATTACTGTTGGAAGTGAATTATGACTTTGGCAACTAGAATAAGTGTGTTTAAAGTCATTTCTGTGCCTGAAACGGGTCAAAATGGAAGCTTTTGAGTAAGCAAAACTCTGTAAAAATGGCAGTTTTGGTCACTGTGAGGGTTTAAAAAGTGGTTATTCAACATGAGGCATGATCCAATTGACATTTTGAATCATTTTTGGTACAGTCCAAAAAATCAATTTTTGGATGAAAAACGATGACTCCGGACCTGTCGAACGATCCCAAAATGTTCAATATGGATGAAATTTCAACATTTACTCTTTTGACACTAAATTACTGTTGGATGTGAATTATGACTTTGTCAACTAGAATAAGTGTGTTTAAAGTCATTTCTGTGCCTGAAACGGGTCAAAATGGAAGCTTTTGAGTAAGCAAAACTCTGTAAAAATGGCAATTTTGGTCACTGTGAGGGTTTAAAAAGTGGTTATTAAACATGAGGCATGATCCAATTGACATTTTGAATCATTTTTGGTACAGTCCAAAAAATCTATTTTCGGATGAAAAACGATGACTCCGGACCTGTCGAACGATCATAAAATGGTCTATAATGATGAAATTTCAACATTTAATCTTTTGACTCTAAATTACTGTTGGAAGTGAATTATGACTTTGTCAACTAGAATAAGTGTGTTTAAAGTCATTTCTGTGCCTGAAACGGGTCAAAGTGGAAGCTTTTGAGTAAGCAAAACTCTGTAAAAATGGCAATTGTGGTCACTGTGAGGGTTTAAAAAGTGGTTATTCAACATGAGGCATGATCCAATTGACATTTTGAATCATTTTTGGTACAGTCCAAAAAATCAATTTTCGGATGAAAAACGATGACTCCGGACCTGTCGAACGATCCCAAAATAGTCTATAATGATGAAATTTTAACATTTAATCATTTGACTCTAAATTACTGTTGGATGTGAATTAGGACTTTGTCAACTAGAATAAGTGTGTTTAAAGTCATTTCTGTGCCTGAAACGGGTCAAAATGGAAGCTTTTGAGTAAGCAAAACTCTGTAAAAATGGCAATTTTGGTCACTGTGAGGGTTTAAAAAGTGGTTATTCAACATGAGGCATGATCCAATTGACATTTTGAATCATTTTTGGTACAGTCCGAAAAATCTATTTTCGGATGAAAAACGATGACTCCGGACCTGTCGAACGATCATAAAATGGTCTATAATGATGAAATTTCAACATTTAATCTTTTGACTCTAAATTACTGTTGGAAGTGAATTATGACTTTGGCAACTAGAATAAGTGTGTTTAAAGTCATTTCTGTGCCTGAAACGGGTCAAAATGGAAGCTTTTGAGTAAGCAAAACTCTGTAAAAATGGCAGTTTTGGTCACTGTGAGGGTTTAAAAAGTGGTTATTCAACATGAGGCATGATCCAATTGACATTTTGAATCATTTTTGGTACAGTCCAAAAAATCAATTTTTGGATGAAAAACGATGACTCCGGACCTGTCGAACGATCCCAAAATGTTCAATATGGATGAAATTTCAACATTTACTCTTTTGACACTAAATTACTGTTGGATGTGAATTATGACTTTGTCAACTAGAATAAGTGTGTTTAAAGTCATTTCTGTGCCTGAAACGGGTCAAAATGGAAGCTTTTGAGTAAGCAAAACTCTGTAAAAATGGCAATTTTGGTCACTGTGAGGGTTTAAAAAGTGGTTATTAAACATGAGGCATGATCCAATTGACATTTTGAATCATTTTTGGTACAGTCCAAAAAATCTATTTTCGGATGAAAAACGATGACTCCGGACCTGTCGAACGATCATAAAATGGTCTATAATGATGAAATTTCAACATTTAATCTTTTGACTCTAAATTACTGTTGGAAGTGAATTATGACTTTGTCAACTAGAATAAGTGTGTTTAAAGTCATTTCTGTGCCTGAAACGGGTCAAAGTGGAAGCTTTTGAGTAAGCAAAACTCTGTAAAAATGGCAATTGTGGTAACTGTGAGGGTTTAAAAAGTGGTTATTCAACATGAGGCATGATCCAATTGACATTTTGAATCATTTTTGGTACAGTCCAAAAAATCAATTTTCGGATGAAAAACGATGACTCCGGACCTGTCGAACGATACCAAAATGGTCTATAATGATGAAATTTCAACATTTAATCTTTTGACTCTAAATTACTGTTGGATGTGAATTATGACTTTGTCAACTAGAATAAGTGTGTTTAAAGTCATTTCTGTGCCTGAAACGGGTCAAAATTGAAGCTTTTGAGTAAGCAAAACTCTGTAAAAATGGCAATTTTGGTCACTGTGAGGGTTTAAAAAGTGGTTATTCAACATGAGGCATGATCCAATTGACATTTTGAATCATTTTTGGTACAGTCCAAAAAATCAATTTTCGGATGAAAAACGATGACTCCGGACCTGTCGAACGATACCAAAATGGTCTATAATGATGAAATTTCAACATTTAATCTTTTGACTCTAAATTACTGTTGGATGTGAATTATGACTTTGTCAACTGGAATAAGTGCGTTTAAAGTCATTTCTGTGCCTGAAACGGGTCAAAATGGAAGCTTTTGAGTTAGCAAAACTCTGTAAAAATGGCAATTGTGGTCACTGTGAGGGTTTAAAAAGTGGTTATTCAACATGAGGCATGATCCAATTGACATTTTGAATCATTTTTGGTACAGTCCAAAAAATCATTTTTCGGATGAAAAACGATGACTCCGGACCTGTCGAACGATCCCAAAATGGTCTATAATGATGAAATTTTAACATTTAATCTTTTGACTCTAAATTACTGTTGGATGTGAATTAGGACTTTGTCAACTAAAATAAGTGTGTTTAAAGTCTTTTCTGTGCCTGAAACGGGTCAAAATTGAAGCTTTTGAGTAAGCAAAACTCTGTAAAAATGGCAATTTTGGTCACTGTGAGGGTTTAAAAAGTGGTTATTCAACACGAGGCACGATCCAATTGACATTTTGAATGATTTTTGGTACAGTCCAAAAAATCAATTTTCGGATGAAAAACGATGACTCCGGACCTGTCGAACGATCCCAAAATGGTCAATATGGATGAAATTTCAACATTTAATCTTTTGACTCTAAATGACTGTTGGATGTGAATTAGGACTTTGTCAACTAGAATAAGTGTGTTTAAAGTCATTTCTGTGCCTGAAACGGGTCAAAATGGAAGCTTTTGAGTAAGCAAAACTCTGTAAAAATGGCAATTTTGGTCACTGTGAGGGTTTAAAAAGTGGTTATTCAACATGAGGCATGATCCAATTGACATTTTGAATCATTTTTGGTACAGTCCAAAAAATCAATTTTCGGATGAAAAACGATGATTCCGGACCTGTCGAACGATCATAAAATGGTCTATAATGATGAAATTTCAACATTTAATCTTTTGACTCTAAATTACTGTTGGAAGTGAATTATGACTTTGTCAACTAGAATAAGTGTGTTTAAAGTCATTTCTGTGCCTGAAACGGGTCAAAATTGAAGCTTTTGAGTAAGCAAAACTCTGTAAAAATGGCAGTTTTGGTCACTGTGAGGGTTTAAAAAGTGGTTATTCAACATGAGGCATGATCCAATTGACATTTTGAATCATTTTTGGTACAGTCCAAAAAATCAATTTTTGGATGAAAAACGATGACTCCGGACCAGTCGAACGAACCCAAAATGTTCAATATGGATGAAATTTCAACATTTACTCTTTTGACACTAAATTACTGTTGGATGTGAATTATGACTTTGTCAACTAGAATAAGTGTGTTTAAAGTCATTTATGTGCCTGAAACGGGTCAAAATTGAAGCTTTTGAGTAAGCAAAACTCTGTAAAAATGGCAATTTTGGTCACTGTGAGGGTTTAAAAAGTGGTTATTCAACATGAGGCATGATCCAATTGACATTTTGAATCATTTTTGGTACAGTCCAGAAAATTAATTTTCGGATGAAAAGCGATGACTCTGGACCTGTCGAACGTTCCCAAAATGGTCTATAATGATGAAATGTTAACATTTAATCTTTTGACTCTAAATGACAGTTGGATGTGAATTATGACTTTGTCAACTAGAATAAGTGTGTTTAAAGTCATTTCTGTGCCTGAAACGTGTCAAAATTGAAGCTTTTGAGTAAGCAAAACTCTGTAAAAATGGCAATTTTGGTCACTGTGAGGGTTTAAAAAGTGGTTATTCAACATGAGGCACGATCCAATTGACATTTTGAATCTTTTTTGGTACAGTCTAAAAAATCAATTTTCGGATGAAAAACGATGACTCCGGACCTGTCGAACGATCCCAAAATGGTCAATATGGATGAAATTTCAACATTTGATCTTTTGACTCTAAATGACTGTTGGATGTCAATTATGACTTTGTCAACTAGAATAAGTGTGTTTAAAGTCATTTCTGCGCCTGAAACGGGTCAAAATTGAAGCTTTTGAGTAAGCAAAACTCTGTAAAAATGGCAATTTTGGTCACTGTGAGGGTTTAAAAAGTGGTTATTCAACATGAGGCATGATCCAATTGACATTTTGAATCATTTTTGGTACAGTCCAAAAAAGCAATTTTCGGATGAAAAACGATGACTCCGGACCTGTCGAACGATACCAAAATGGTCTATAATGATGAAATTTCAACATTTAATCTTTTGACTCTAAATTACTGTTGGATGTGAATTATGACTTTGCCAACTAGAATAAGTGTGTTTAAAGTCATTTCTGTGCCTGAAACGGGTCAAAATTGAAGCTTTTGAGTAAGCAAAACTCTGTAAAAATGGCAATTTTGGTCACTGTGAGGGTTTAAAAAGTGGTTATTCAACATGAGGCATGATCCAATTGACATTTTGAATCATTTTTGGTACAGTCCAAAAAATCAATTTTCGGATGAAAAACGATGACTCCGGACCTGTCGAACGATACCAAAATGGTCTATAATGATGAAATTTCAACATTTAATCTTTTGACTCTAAATTACTGTTGGATGTGAATTATGACTTTGTCAACTAGAATAAGTGTGTTTAAAGTCATTTCTGTGCCTGAAACGGGTCAAAATGGAAGCTTTTGAGTAAGCAAAACTCTGTAAAAATGGCAATTTTGGTCACTGTGAGGGTTTAAAAAGTGGTTATTCAACATGAGGCATGATTCAATTGACATTTTGAATCATTTTTGGTACAGTCCAAAAAATCCATTTTCGGATGAAAAACGACGACTCCGGACCTGTCGAACGATCCCAAAATGGTCAATATGGATGAAATTTCAACATTTAATCTTTTGACTCTAAATGACTGTTGGATGTGAATTAGGACTTTGTCAACTAAAATAAGTGTGTTTAAAGTCATTTCTGTGCCTGAAACGGGTCAAAATTGAAGCTTTTGAGTAAGCAAAACTCTGTAAAAATGGCAATTTTGGTCACTGTGAGGGTTTAAAAAGTGGTTATTCAACATGAGGCATGATCCAATTGACATTTTGAATCATTTTTGGTACAGTCCAAAAAATCTATTTTCGGATGAAAAACGATGACTCCGGACCTGTCGAACGATACCAAAATGGTCTATAATGATGAAATTTCAACATTTAATCTTTTGACTCTAAATTACTGTTGGATGTGAATTATGACTTTGTCAACTGGAATAAGTGTGTTTAAAGTCATTTCTGTGCCTGAAATGGGTCAAAATGGAAGCTTTTGAGTTAGCAAAACTCTGTAAAAATGGCAATTTTGGTCACTGTGAGGGTTTAAAAAGTGGTTATTCAACATGAGGCATGATCCAATTGACATTTTGAATCATTTTTGGTACAGTCCAAAAAATCAATTTTCGGATGAAAAACGATGACTCCGGACCTGTCGAACGATCCCAAAATAGTCTATAATGATGAAATTTTAACATTTAATCATTTGACTCTAAATTACTGTTGGATGTGAATTAGGACTTTGTCAACTAGAATAAGTGTGTTTAAAGTCATTTCTGTGCCTGAAACGGGTCAAAATGGAAGCTTTTGAGTAAGCAAAACTCTGTAAAAATGGCAATTTTGGTCACTGTGAGGGTTTAAAAAGTGGTTATTCAACATGAGGCATGATCCAATTGACATTTTGAATCATTTTTGGTACAGTCCAAAAAATCTATTTTCGGATGAAAAACGATGACTCCGGACCTGTCGAACGATCATAAAATGGTCTATAATGATGAAATTTCAACATTTAATCTTTTGACTCTAAATTACTGTTGGAAGTGAATTATGACTTTGGCAACTAGAATAAGTGTGTTTAAAGTCATTTCTGTGCCTGAAACGGGTCAAAATGGAAGCTTTTGAGTAAGCAAAACTCTGTAAAAATGGCAGTTTTGGTCACTGTGAGGGTTTAAAAAGTGGTTATTCAACATGAGGCATGATCCAATTGACATTTTGAATCATTTTTGGTACAGTCCAAAAAATCAATTTTTGGATGAAAAACGATGACTCCGGACCTGTCGAACGATCCCAAAATGTTCAATATGGATGAAATTTCAACATTTACTCTTTTGACACTAAATTACTGTTGGATGTGAATTATGACTTTGTCAACTAGAATAAGTGTGTTTAAAGTCATTTCTGTGCCTGAAACGGGTCAAAATGGAAGCTTTTGAGTAAGCAAAACTCTGTAAAAATGGCAATTTTGGTCACTGTGAGGGTTTAAAAAGTGGTTATTAAACATGAGGCATGATCCAATTGACATTTTGAATCATTTTTGGTACAGTCCAAAAAATCTATTTTCGGATGAAAAACGATGACTCCGGACCTGTCGAACGATCATAAAATGGTCTATAATGATGAAATTTCAACATTTAATCTTTTGACTCTAAATTACTGTTGGAAGTGAATTATGACTTTGTCAACTAGAATAAGTGTGTTTAAAGTCATTTCTGTGCCTGAAACGGGTCAAAGTGGAAGCTTTTGAGTAAGCAAAACTCTGTAAAAATGGCAATTGTGGTCACTGTGAGGGTTTAAAAAGTGGTTATTCAACATGAGGCATGATCCAATTGACATTTTGAATCATTTTTGGTACAGTCCAAAAAATCAATTTTCGGATGAAAAACGATGACTCCGGACCTGTCGAACGATACCAAAATGGTCTATAATGATGAAATTTCAACATTTAATCTTTTGACTCTAAATTACTGTTGGATGTGAATTATGACTTTGTCAACTGGAATAAGTGCGTTTAAAGTCATTTCTGTGCCTGAAACGGGTCAAAATGGAAGCTTTTGAGTTAGCAAAACTCTGTAAAAATGGCAATTGTGGTCACTGTGAGGGTTTAAAAAGTGGTTATTCAACATGAGGCATGATCCAATTGACATTTTGAATCATTTTTGGTACAGTCCAAAAAATCATTTTTCGGATGAAAAACGATGACTCCGGACCTGTCGAACGATCCCAAAATGGTCTATAATGATGAAATTTTAACATTTAATCTTTTGACTCTAAATTACTGTTGGATGTGAATTAGGACTTTGTCAACTAAAATAAGTGTGTTTAAAGTCTTTTCTGTGCCTGAAACGGGTCAAAATTGAAGCTTTTGAGTAAGCAAAACTCTGTAAAAATGGCAATTTTGGTCACTGTGAGGGTTTAAAAAGTGGTTATTCAACACGAGGCACGATCCAATTGACATTTTGAATGATTTTTGGTACAGTCCAAAAAATCAATTTTCGGATGAAAAACGATGACTCCGGACCTGTCGAACGATCCCAAAATGGTCAATATGGATGAAATTTCAACATTTAATCTTTTGACTCTAAATGACTGTTGGATGTGAATTAGGACTTTGTCAACTAGAATAAGTGTGTTTAAAGTCATTTCTGTGCCTGAAACGGGTCAAAATGGAAGCTTTTGAGTAAGCAAAACTCTGTAAAAATGGCAATTTTGGTCACTGTGAGGGTTTAAAAAGTGGTTATTCAACATGAGGCATGATCCAATTGACATTTTGAATCATTTTTGGTACAGTCCAAAAAATCAATTTTCGGATGAAAAACGATGACTCCGGACCTGTCGAACGATCATAAAATGGTCTATAATGATGAAATTTCAACATTTAATCTTTTGACTCTAAATTACTGTTGGAAGTGAATTATGACTTTGTCAACTAGAATAAGTGTGTTTAAAGTCATTTCTGTGCCTGAAACGGGTCAAAATTGAAGCTTTTGAGTAAGCAAAACTCTGTAAAAATGGCAGTTTTGGTCACTGTGAGGGTTTAAAAAGTGGTTATTCAACATGAGGCATGATCCAATTGACATTTTGAATCATTTTTGGAACAGTCCAAAAAATCAATTTTTGGATGAAAAACGATGACTCCGGACCAGTCGAACGAACCCAAAATGTTCAATATGGATGAAATTTCAACATTTACTCTTTTGACACTAAATTACTGTTGGATGTGAATTAGGACTTTGTCAACTAAAATAAGTGTGTTTAAAGTCTTTTCTGTGCCTGAAACGGGTCAAAATTGAAGCTTTTGAGTAAGCAAAACTCTGTAAAAATGGCAATTTTGGTCACTGTGAGGGTTTAAAAAGTGGTTATTCAACACGAGGCACGATCCAATTGACATTTTGAATGATTTTTGGTACAGTCCAAAAAATCAATTTTCGGATGAAAAACGATGACTCCGGACCTGTCGAACGATCCCAAAATGGTCAATATGGATGAAATTTCAACATTTAATCTTTTGACTCTAAATGACTGTTGGATGTGAATTAGGACTTTGTCAACTAGAATAAGTGTGTTTAAAGTCATTTCTGTGCCTGAAACGGGTCAAAATGGAAGCTTTTGAGTAAGCAAAACTCTGTAAAAATGGCAATTTTGGTCACTGTGAGGGTTTAAAAAGTGGTTATTCAACATGAGGCATGATCCAATTGACATTTTGAATCATTTTTGGTACAGTCCAAAAAATCAATTTTCGGATGAAAAACGATGACTCCGGACCTGTCGAACGATCATAAAATGGTCTATAATGATGAAATTTCAACATTTAATCTTTTGACTCTAAATTACTGTTGGAAGTGAATTATGACTTTGTCAACTAGAATAAGTGTGTTTAAAGTCATTTCTGTGCCTGAAACGGGTCAAAATTGAAGCTTTTGAGTAAGCAAAACTCTGTAAAAATGGCAGTTTTGGTCACTGTGAGGGTTTAAAAAGTGGTTATTCAACATGAGGCATGATCCAATTGACATTTTGAATCATTTTTGGAACAGTCCAAAAAATCTATTTTTGGATGAAAAACGATGACTCCGGACCAGTCGAACGAACCCAAAATGTTCAATATGGATGAAATTTCAACATTTACTCTTTTGACACTAAATTACTGTTGGATGTGAATTATGACTTTGTCAACTAGAATAAGTGTGTTTAAAGTCATTTATGTGCCTGAAACGGGTCAAAATTGAAGCTTTTGAGTAAGCAAAACTCTGTAAAAATGGCAATTTTGGTCACTGTGAGGGTTTAAAAAGTGGTTATTCAACATGAGGCATGATCCAATTGACATTTTGAATCATTTTTGGTACAGTCCAGAAAATTAATTTTCGGATGAAAAGCGATGACTCTGGACCTGTCGAACGTTCCCAAAATGGTCTATAATGATGAAATGTTAACATTTAATCTTTTGACTCTAAATGACAGTTGGATGTGAATTATGACTTTGTCAACTAGAATAAGTGTGTTTAAAGTCATTTCTGTGCCTGAAACGTGTCAAAATTGAAGCTTTTGAGTAAGCAAAACTCTGTAAAAATGGCAATTTTGGTCACTGTGAGGGTTTAAAAAGTGGTTATTCAACATGAGGCACGATCCAATTGACATTTTGAATCTTTTTTGGTACAGTCTAAAAAATCAATTTTCGGATGAAAAACGATGACTCCGGACCTGTCGAACGATCCCAAAATGGTCAATATGGATGAAATTTCAACATTTGATCTTTTGACTCTAAATGACTGTTGGATGTCAATTATGACTTTGTCAACTAGAATAAGTGTGTTTAAAGTCATTTCTGCGCCTGAAACGGGTCAAAATTGAAGCTTTTGAGTAAGCAAAACTCTGTAAAAATGGCAATTTTGGTCACTGTGAGGGTTTAAAAAGTGGTTATTCAACATGAGGCATGATCCAATTGACATTTTGAATCATTTTTGGTACAGTCCAGAAAATTAATTTTCGGATGAAAAGCGATGACTCCGGACCTGTCGAACGTTCCCAAAATGGTCTATAATGATGAAATTTTAACATTTAATCTTTTGACTCTAAATGACTGTTGGATGTGAATTATGACTTTGTCAACTAGAATAAGTGTGTTTAAAGTCATTTCTGTGCCTGAAACGGGTCAAAATTGAAGCTTTTGAGTAAGCAAAACTCTGTAAAAATTGCAATTTTGGTCACTGTGAGGGTTTAAAAAGTGGTTATTCAACATGAGGCACGATCCAATTGACATTTTGAATCATTTTTGGTACAGTCCAAAAAATCAATTTTCGGATGAAAAACGATGACTCCGGACCTGTCGAACGATCCCAAAATGGTCAATATGGATGAAATTTCAACATTTAATCTTTTGACTCTAAATGACTGTTGGATGTGAATTATGACTTTGTCAACTAAAATAAGTGTGTTTAAAGTCATTTCTGTGCCTGAAACGCGTCAAAATTGAAGCTTTTGAGTAAGCAAAACTCTGTAAAATTGCAATTTTGGTCACTGTGAGGGTTTAAAAAGTGGTTATTCAACATGAGGCATGATCCAATTGACATTTTGAATCATTTTTGGTACAGTCCAAAAAATCAATTTTCGGATGAAAAACGATGACTCCGGACCTGTCGAACGATCCCAAAATGTTCAATATGGATGAAATTTCAACATTTACTCTTTTGACTCTAACTTACTGTTGGATGTGAATTATGACTTTGTCAACTAGAATAAGTGTGTTTAAAGTCATTTATGTGCCTGAAACGGGTCAAAATGGAAGCTTTTGAGTAAGCAAAACTCTGTAAAAATGGCAATTTTGGTCACTGTGAGGGTTTAAAAAGTGGTTATTCAACATGAGGCATGATCCAATTGACATTTTGAATCATTTTTGGTACAGTCCAAAAAATCAATTTTCGGATGAAAAACGATGACTCCGGACCTGTCGAACGATACCAAAATGGTCTATAATGATGAAATTTCAACATTTAATCTTTTGACTCTAAATTACTGTTGGATGTGAATTATGACTTTGCCAACTAGAATAAGTGTGTTTAAAGTCATTTCTGTGCCTGAAACGGGTCAAAATGGAAGCTTTTGAGTAAGCAAAACTCTGTAAAAATGGCAGTTTTGGTCACTGTGAGGGTTTAAAAAGTGGTTATTCAACATGAGGCATGATCCAATTGACATTTTGAATCATTTTTGGTACAGTCCAAAAAATCAATTTTTGGATGAAAAACGATGACTCCGGACCTGTCGAACGAACCCAAAATGTTCAATATGGATGAAATTTCAACATTTACTCTTTTGACACTAAATTACTGTTGGATGTGAATTATGACTTTGTCAACTAGAATAAGTGTGTTTAAAGTCATTTCTGTGCCTGAAACGGGTCAAAATGGAAGCTTTTGAGTAAGCAAAACTCTGTAAAAATGGCAATTTTGGTCACTGTGAGGATTTAAAAAGTGGTTATTAAACATGAGGCATGATCCAATTGACATTTTGAATCATTTTTGGTACAGTCCAAAAAATCTATTTTCGGATGAAAAACGATGACTCCGGACCTGTCGAACGATCATAAAATGGTCTATAATGATGAAATTTCAACATTTAATCTTTTGACTCTAAATTACTGTTGGAAGTGAATTATGACTTTGTCAACTAGAATAAGTGTGTTTTAAGTCATTTATGTGCCTGAAACGGGTCAAAATGGAAGCTTTTGAGTAAGCAAAACTCTGTAAAAATGGCAATTTTGGTCACTGTGAGGGTTTAAAAAGTGGTTATTCAACATGAGGCATGATCCAATTGACATTTTGAATCATTTTTGGTACAGTCCAAAAAATCAATTTTCGGATGAAAAACGATGACTCCGGACCTGTCGAACGATACCAAAATGGTCTATAATGATGAAATTTCAACATTTAATCTTTTGACTCTAAATTACTGTTGGATGTGAATTATGACTTTGTCAACTAGAATAAGTGTGTTTAAAGTCATTTCTGTGCCTGAAACGGGTCAAAATTGAAGCTTTTGAGTAAGCAAAACTCTGTAAAAATGGCAATTTTGGTCACTGTGAGGGTTTAAAAAGTGGTTATTCAACATGAGGCATGATCCAATTGACATTTTGAATCATTTTTGGTACAGTCCAAAAAATCAATTTTCGAATGAAAAACGATGACTCCGGACCTGTCGAACGATACCAAAATGGTCTATAATGATGAAATTTCAACATTTAATCTTTTGACTTTAAATTACTGTTGGATGTGAATTATGACTTTGTCAACTGGAATAAGTGCGTTTAAAGTCATTTCTGTGCCTGAAACGGGTCAAAATGGAAGCTTTTGAGTTAGCAAAACTCTGTAAAAATGGCAATTGTGGTCACTGTGAGGGTTTAAAAAGTGGTTATTCAACATGAGGCATGATCCAATTGACATTTTGAATCATTTTTGGTACAGTCCCAAAAATCCATTTTCGGATGAAAAACGACGACTCCGGACCTGTCGAACGATCCCAAAATGGTCAATATGGATGAAATTTCAACATTTAATCTTTTGACTCTAAATTACTGTTGGATGTGAATTATGACTTTGTCAACTAGAATAAGTGTGTTTAAAGTCATTTCTGTGCCTGAAACGGGTCAAAATGGAAGCTTTTGAGTAAGCAAAACTCTGTAAAAAGGGCAATTTTGGTCATTGTGAGGGTTTAAAAAGTGGTTATTCAACATGAGGCATGATCCAATTGACATTTTGAATCATTTTTGGTACAGTCCAAAAAATCAATTTTCGGATGAAAAACGATGACTCCGGACCTGTCGAACGATCCCAAAATGGTCTATAATGATGAAATTTTAACATTTAATCTTTTGACTCTAAATTACTGTTGGATGTGAATTAGGCATTTGTCAACTAAAATAAGTGTGTTTAAAGTCTTTTCTGTGCCTGAAACGGGTCAAAATTGAAGCTTTTGAGTAAGCAAAACTCTGTAAAAATGGCAATTTTGGTCACTGTGAGGGTTTAAAAAGTGGTTATTCAACACGAGGCACGATCCAATTGACATTTTGAATGATTTTTGGTACAGTCCAAAAAATCAATTTTCGGATGAAAAACGATGACTCCGGACCTGTTGAACGATCCCAAAATGGTCAATATGGATGAAATTTCAACATTTAATCTTTTGACTCTAAATGACTGTTGGATGTGAATTAGGACTTTGTCAACTAGAATAAGTGTGTTTAAAGTCATTTCTGTGCCTGAAACGGGTCAAAATGGAAGCTTTTGAGTAAGCAAAACTCTGTAAAAATGGCAATTTTGGTCACTGTGAGGGTTTAAAAAGTGGTTATTCAACATGAGGCATGATCCAATTGACATTTTGAATCATTTTTGGTACAGTCCAAAAAATCAATTTTCGGATGAAAAACGATGACTCCGGACCTGTCGAACGATCATAAAATGGTCTATAATGATGAAATTTCAACATTTAATCTTTTGACTCTAAATTACTGTTGGAAGTGAATTATGACTTTGTCAACTAGAATAAGTGTGTTTAAAGTCATTTCTGTGCCTGAAACGGGTCAAAATTGAAGCTTTTGAGTAAGCAAAACTCTGTAAAAATGGCAGTTTTGGTCACTGTGAGGGTTTAAAAAGTGGTTATTCAACATGAGGCATGATCCAATTGACATTTTGAATCATTTTTGGTACAGTCCAAAAAATCAATTTTTGGATGAAAAACGATGACTCCGGACCAGTCGAACGAACCCAAAATGTTCAATATGGATGAAATTTCAACATTTACTCTTTTGACACTAAATTACTGTTGGATGTGAATTATGACTTTGTCAACTAGAATAAGTGTGTTTAAAGTCATTTATGTGCCTGAAACGGGTCAAAATTGAAGCTTTTGAGTAAGCAAAACTCTGTAAAAATGGCAATTTTGGTCACTGTGAGGGTTTAAAAAGTGGTTATTCAACATGAGGCATGATCCAATTGACATTTTGAATCATTTTTGGTACAGTCCAGAAAATTAATTTTCGGATGAAAAGCGATGACTCTGGACCTGTCGAACGTTCCCAAAATGGTCTATAATGATGAAATGTTAACATTTAATCTTTTGACTCTAAATGACAGTTGGATGTGAATTATGACTTTGTCAACTAGAATAAGTGTGTTTAAAGTCATTTCTGTGCCTGAAACGTGTCAAAATTGAAGCTTTTGAGTAAGCAAAACTCTGTAAAAATGGCAATTTTGGTCACTGTGAGGGTTTAAAAAGTGGTTATTCAACATGAGGCACGATCCAATTGACATTTTGAATCTTTTTTGGTACAGTCTAAAAAATCAATTTTCGGATGAAAAACGATGACTCCGGACCTGTCGAACGATCCCAAAATGGTCAATATGGATGAAATTTCAACATTTGATCTTTTGACTCTAAATGACTGTTGGATGTCAATTATGACTTTGTCAACTAGAATAAGTGTGTTTAAAGTCATTTCTGCGCCTGAAACGGGTCAAAATTGAAGCTTTTGAGTAAGCAAAACTCTGTAAAAATGGCAATTTTGGTCACTGTGAGGGTTTAAAAAGTGGTTATTCAACATGAGGCACGATCCAATTGACATTTTGAATCATTTTTGGTACAGTCCAAAAAATCAATTTTCGGATGAAAAACGATGACTCTGGACCTGTCGAACGATCCCAAAATCGTCAATATGGATGAAATTTCAACATTTAATCTTTTGACTCTAAATGACTGTTGGATGTGAATTATGACTTTGTCAACTAAAATAAGTGTGTTTAAAGTCATTTCTGTGCCTGAAACGGGTCAAAATGGAAGCTTTTGAGTAAGCAAAACTCTGTAAAAATGGCAATTTTGGTCACTGTGAGGGTTTAAAAAGTGGTTATTCAACATGAGGCATGATCCAATTGACATTTTAATCATTTTTGGTACAGTCCAAAAAATCAATTTTCGGATGAAAAACGATGATTTCGGACCTGTCGAACGATCCCAAAATGGTCTATAATGATGAAATTTTAACATTTAATCTTTTGACTCTAAATGACTGTTGGATGTGAATTATGACTTTGTCAACTAGAATAAGTGTGTTTAAAGTCATTTCTGTGCCTGAAACGGGTCAAAATTGAAGCTTTTGAGTAAGCAAAACTCTGTAAAAATTGCAATTTTGGTCACTGTGAGGGTTTAAAAAGTGGTTATTCAACATGAGGCACGATCCAATTGACATTTTGAATCATTTTTGGTACAGTCCAAAAAATCAATTTTCGGATGAAAAACGATGACTCCGGACCTGTCGAACGATCCCAAAATGGTCAATATGGATGAAATTTCAACATTTAATCTTTTGACTCTAAATGACTGTTGGATGTGAATTATGACTTTGTCAACTAAAATAAGTGTGTTTAAAGTCATTTCTGTGCCTGAAACGGGTCAAAATTGAAGCTTTTGAGTAAGCAAAACTCTGTAAAATTGCAATTTTGGTCACTGTGAGGGTTTAAAAAGTGGTTATTCAACATGAGGCATGATCCAATTGACATTTTGAATCATTTTTGGTACAGTCCAAAAAATCAATTTTCGGATGAAAAACGATGACTCCGGACCTGTCGAACGATCCCAAAATGTTCAATATGGATGAAATTTCAACATTTACTCTTTTGACTCTAACTTACTGTTGGATGTGAATTATGACTTTGTCAACTAGAATAAGTGTGTTTAAAGTCATTTATGTGCCTGAAACGGGTCAAAATGGAAGCTTTTGAGTAAGCAAAACTCTGTAAAAATGGCAATTTTGGTCACTGTGAGGGTTTAAAAAGTGGTTATTCAACATGAGGCATGATCCATTTGACATTTTGAATCATTTTTGGTACAGTCCAAAAAATCAATTTTCGGATGAAAAACGATGACTCCGGACCTGTCGAACGATACCAAAATGGTCTATAATGATGAAATTTCAACATTTAATCTTTTGACTCTAAATTACTGTTGGATGTGAATTATGACTTTGCCAACTAGAATAAGTGTGTTTAAAGTCATTTCTGTGCCTGAAACGGGTCAAAATGGAAGCTTTTGAGTTAGCAAAACTCTGTAAAAATGGCAATTTTGGTCACTGTGAGGGTTTAAAAAGTGGTTATTCAACATGAGGCATGATTCAATTGACATTTTGAATCATTTTTGGTACAGTCCAAAAAATCCATTTTCGGATGAAAAACGACGACTCCGGACCTGTCGAACGATCCCAAAATGGTCAATATGGATGAAATTTCAACATTTAATCTTTTGACTCTAAATGACTGTTGGATGTGAATTAGGACTTTGTCAACTAAAATAAGTGTGTTTAAAGTCATTTCTGTGCCTGAAACGGGTCAAAATTGAAGCTTTTGAGTAAGCAAAACTCTGTAAAAATGGCAATTTTGGTCACTGTGAGGGTTTAAAAAGTGGTTATTCAACATGAGGCATGATCCAATTGACATTTTGAATCATTTTTGGTACAGTCCAAAAAATCTATTTTCGGATGAAAAACGATGACTCCGGACCTGTCGAACGATACCAAAATGGTCTATAATGATGAAATTTCAACATTTAATCTTTTGACTCTAAATTACTGTTGGATGTGAATTATGACTTTGTCAACTGGAATAAGTGTGTTTAAAGTCATTTCTGTGCCTGAAACGGGTCAAAATGGAAGCTTTTGAGTTAGCAAAACTCTGTAAAAATGGCAATTTTGGTCACTGTGAGGGTTTAAAAAGTGGTTATTCAACATGAGGCATGATCCAATTGACATTTTGAATCATTTTTGGTACAGTCCAAAAAATCAATTTTCGGATGAAAAACGATGACTCCGGACCTGTCGAACGATCCCAAAATAGTCTATAATGATGAAATTTTAACATTTAATCATTTGACTCTAAATTACTGTTGGATGTGAATTAGGACTTTGTCAACTAGAATAAGTGTGTTTAAAGTCATTTCTGTGCCTGAAACGGGTCAAAATGGAAGCTTTTGAGTAAGCAAAACTCTGTAAAAATGGCAATTTTGGTCACTGTGAGGGTTTAAAAAGTGGTTATTCAACATGAGGCATGATCCAATTGACATTTTGAATCATTTTTGGTACAGTCCAAAAAATCTATTTTCGGATGAAAAACGATGACTCCGGACCTGTCGAACGATCATAAAATGGTCTATAATGATGAAATTTCAACATTTAATCTTTTGACTCTAAATTACTGTTGGAAGTGAATTATGACTTTGTCAACTAGAATAAGTGTGTTTAAAGTCATTTCTGTGCCTGAAACGGCTCAAAATGGAAGCTTTTGAGTAAGCAAAACTCTGTAAAAATGGCAGTTTTGGTCACTGTGAGGGTTTAAAAAGTGGTTATTCAACATGAGGCATGATCCAATTGACATTTTGAATCATTTTTGGTACAGTCCAAAAAATCAATTTTTGGATGAAAAACGATGACTCCGGACCTGTCGAACGATCCCAAAATGTTCAATATGGATGAAATTTCAACATTTACTCTTTTGACACTAAATTACTGTTGGATGTGAATTATGACTTTGTCAACTAGAATAAGTGTGTTTAAAGTCATTTCTGTGCCTGAAACGGGTCAAAATGGAAGCTTTTGAGTAAGCAAAACTCTGTAAAAATGGCAGTTTTGGTCACTGTGAGGGTTTAAAAAGTGGTTATTCAACATGAGGCATGATCCAATTGACATTTTGAATCATTTTTGGTACAGTCCAGAAAATTAATTTTCGGATGAAAAGCGATGACTCTGGACCTGTCGAACGTTCCCAAAATGGTCTATAATGATGAAATGTTAACATTTAATCTTTTGACTCTAAATGACAGTTGGATGTGAATTATGACTTTGTCAACTAGAATAAGTGTGTTTAAAGTCATTTCTGTGCCTGAAACGTGTCAAAATTGAAGCTTTTGAGTAAGCAAAACTCTGTAAAAATGGCAATTTTGGTCACTGTGAGGGTTTAAAAAGTGGTTATTCAACATGAGGCACGATCCAATTGACATTTTGAATCTTTTTTGGTACAGTCTAAAAAATCAATTTTCGGATGAAAAACGATGACTCCGGACCTGTCGAACGATCCCAAAATGGTCAATATGGATGAAATTTCAACATTTGATCTTTTGACTCTAAATGACTGTTGGATGTCAATTATGACTTTGTCAACTAGAATAAGTGTGTTTAAAGTCATTTCTGCGCCTGAAACGGGTCAAAATTGAAGCTTTTGAGTAAGCAAAACTCTGTAAAAATGGCAATTTTGGTCACTGTGAGGGTTTAAAAAGTGGTTATTCAACATGAGGCATGATCCAATTGACATTTTGAATCATTTTTGGTACAGTCCAGAAAATTAATTTTCGGATGAAAAGCGATGACTCCGGACCTGTCGAACGTTCCCAAAATGGTCTATAATGATGAAATTTTAACATTTAATCTTTTGACTCTAAATGACTGTTGGATGTGAATTTTGACTTTGTCAACTAGAATAAGTGTGTTTAAAGTCATTTCTGTGCCTGAAACGGGTCAAAATTGAAGCTTTTGAGTAAGCAAAACTCTGTAAAAATTGCAATTTTGGTCACTGTGAGGGTTTAAAAAGTGGTTATTCAACATGAGGCACGATCCAATTGACATTTTGAATCATTTTTGGTACAGTCCAAAAAATCAATTTTCGGATGAAAAACGATGACTCCGGACCTGTCGAACGATCCCAAAATGGTCAATATGGATGAAATTTCAACATTTAATCTTTTGACTCTAAATGACTGTTGGATGTGAATTATGACTTTGTCAACTAAAATAAGTGTGTTTAAAGTCATTTCTGTGCCTGAAACGGGTCAAAATGGAAGCTTTTGAGTAAGCAAAACTCTGTAAACATGGCAATTTTGCTCACTGTGAGGGTTTAAAAAGTGGTTATTCAACATGAGGCATGATCCAATTGACATTTTGAATCATTTTTGGTACAGTCCAAAAAATCAATTTTCGGATGAAAAACGATGACTCCGGACCTGTCGAACGATCCCAAAATGGTCTATAATGATGAAATTTTAACATTTAATCTTTTGACTCTAAATGACTGTTGGATGTGAATTATGACTTTGTCAACTAGAATAAGTGTGTTTAAAGTCATTTCTGTGCCTGAAACGGGTCAAAATTGAAGCTTTTGAGTAAGCAAAACTCTGTAAAAATTGCAATTTTGGTCACTGTGAGGGTTTAAAAAGTGGTTATTCAACATGAGGCACGATCCAATTGACATTTTGAATCATTTTTGGTACAGTCCAAAAAATCAATTTTCGGATGAAAAACGATGACTCCGGACCTGTCGAACGATCCCAAAATGGTCAATATGGATGAAATTTCAACATTTAATCTTTTGACTCTAAATGACTGTTGGATGTGAATTATGACTTTGTCAACTAAAATAAGTGTGTTTAAAGTCATTTCTGTGCCTGAAACGGGTCAAAATTGAAGCTTTTGAGTAAGCAAAACTCTGTAAAATTGCAATTTTGGTCACTGTGAGGGTTTAAAAAGTGGTTATTCAACATGAGGCATGATCCAATTGACATTTTGAATCATTTTTGGTACAGTCCAAAAAATCAATTTTCGGATGAAAAACGATGACTCCGGACCTGTCGAACGATCCCAAAATGTTCAATATGGATGAAATTTCAACATTTACTCTTTTGACTCTAACTTACTGTTGGATGTGAATTATGACTTTGTCAACTAGAATAAGTGTGTTTAAAGTCATTTATGTGCCTGAAACGGGTCAAAATGGAAGCTTTTGAGTAAGCAAAACTCTGTAAAAATGGCAATTTTGGTCACTGTGAGGGTTTAAAAAGTGGTTATTCAACATGAGGCATGATTCAATTGACATTTTGAATCATTTTTGGTACAGTCCAAAAAATCCATTTTCGGATGAAAAACGACGACTCCGGACCTGTCGAACGATCCCAAAATGGTCAATATGGATGAAATTACAACATTTAATCTTTTGACTCTAAATGACTGTTGGATGTGAATTAGGACTTTGTCAACTAAAATAAGTGTGTTTAAAGTCATTTCTGTGCCTGAAACGGGTCAAAATTGAAGCTTTTGAGTAAGCAAAACTCTGTAAAAATGGCAATTTTGGTCACTGTGAGGGTTTAAAAAGTGGTTATTCAACATGAGGCATGATCCAATTGACATTTTGAATCATTTTTGGTACAGTCCAAAAAATCTATTTTCGGATGAAAAACGATGACTCCGGACCTGTCGAACGATCCCAAAATAGTCTATAATGATGAAATTTTAACATTTAATCATTTGACTCTAAATTACTGTTGGATGTGAATTAGGACTTTGTCAACTAGAATAAGTGTGTTTAAAGTCATTTCTGTGCCTGAAACGGGTCAAAATGGAAGCTTTTGAGTAAGCAAAACTCTGTAAAAATGGCAATTTTGGTCACTGTGAGGGTTTAAAAAGTGGTTATTCAACATGAGGCATGATCCAATTGACATTTTGAATCATTTTTGGTACAGTCCAAAAAATCTATTTTCGGATGAAAAACGATGACTCCGGACCTGTCGAACGATCATAAAATGGTCTATAATGATGAAATTTCAACATTTAATCTTTTGACTCTAAATTACTGTTGGAAGTGAATTATGACTTTGTCAACTAGAATAAGTGTGTTTAAAGTCATTTCTGTGCCTGAAACGGCTCAAAATGGAAGCTTTTGAGTAAGCAAAACTCTGTAAAAATGGCAGTTTTGGTCACTGTGAGGGTTTAAAAAGTGGTTATTCAACATGAGGCATGATCCAATTGACATTTTGAATCATTTTTGGTACAGTCCAAAAAATCAATTTTTGGATGAAAAACGATGACTCCGGACCTGTCGAACGATCCCAAAATGTTCAATATGGATGAAATTTCAACATTTACTCTTTTGACACTAAATTACTGTTGGATGTGAATTATGACTTTGTCAACTAGAATAAGTGTGTTTAAAGTCATTTCTGTGCCTGAAACGGGTCAAAATGGAAGCTTTTGAGTAAGCAAAACTCTGTAAAAATGGCAGTTTTGGTCACTGTGAGGGTTTAAAAAGTGGTTATTCAACATGAGGCATGATCCAATTGACATTTTGAATCATTTTTGGTACAGTCCAGAAAATTAATTTTCGGATGAAAAGCGATGACTCTGGACCTGTCGAACGTTCCCAAAATGGTCTATAATGATGAAATGTTAACATTTAATCTTTTGACTCTAAATGACAGTTGGATGTGAATTATGACTTTGTCAACTAGAATAAGTGTGTTTAAAGTCATTTCTGTGCCTGAAACGTGTCAAAATTGAAGCTTTTGAGTAAGCAAAACTCTGTAAAAATGGCAATTTTGGTCACTGTGAGGGTTTAAAAAGTGGTTATTCAACATGAGGCACGATCCAATTGACATTTTGAATCTTTTTTGGTACAGTCTAAAAAATCAATTTTCGGATGAAAAACGATGACTCCGGACCTGTCGAACGATCCCAAAATGGTCAATATGGATGAAATTTCAACATTTGATCTTTTGACTCTAAATGACTGTTGGATGTCAATTATGACTTTGTCAACTAGAATAAGTGTGTTTAAAGTCATTTCTGCGCCTGAAACGGGTCAAAATTGAAGCTTTTGAGTAAGCAAAACTCTGTAAAAATGGCAATTTTGGTCACTGTGAGGGTTTAAAAAGTGGTTATTCAACATGAGGCATGATCCAATTGACATTTTGAATCATTTTTGGTACAGTCCAGAAAATTAATTTTCGGATGAAAAGCGATGACTCCGGACCTGTCGAACGTTCCCAAAATGGTCTATAATGATGGAATTTTAACATTTAATCTTTTGACTCTAAATGACTGTTGGATGTGAATTTTGACTTTGTCAACTAGAATAAGTGTGTTTAAAGTCATTTCTGTGCCTGAAACGGGTCAAAATTGAAGCTTTTGAGTAAGCAAAACTCTGTAAAAATTGCAATTTTGGTCACTGTGAGGGTTTAAAAAGTGGTTATTCAACATGAGGCACGATCCAATTGACATTTTGAATCATTTTTGGTACAGTCCAAAAAATCAATTTTCGGATGAAAAACGATGACTCCGGACCTGTCGAACGATCCCAAAATGGTCAATATGGATGAAATTTCAACATTTAATCTTTTGACTCTAAATGACTGTTGGATGTGAATTATGACTTTGTCAACTAAAATAAGTGTGTTTAAAGTCATTTCTGTGCCTGAAACGGGTCAAAATGGAAGCTTTTGAGTATGCAAAACTCTGTAAACATGGCAATTTTGGTCACTGTGAGGGTTTAAAAAGTGGTTATTCAACATGAGGCATGATCCAAATGACATTTTGAATCATTTTTGGTACAGTCCAAAAAATCAATTTTCGGATGAAAAACGATGACTCCGGACCTGTCGAACGATACCAAAATGGTCTATAATGATGAAATTTCAACATTTAATCTTTTGACTCTAAATTACTGTTGGATGTGAATTATGACTTTGTCAACTAGAATAAGTGTGTTTAAAGTCATTTCTGTGCCTGAAACGGGTCAAAATTGAAGCTTTTGAGTAAGCAAAACTCTGTAAAAATGGCAATTTTGGTCACTGTGAGGGTTTAAAAAGTGGTTATTCAACATGAGGCATGATCCAATTGACATTTTGAATCATTTTTGGTACAGTCCAAAAAATCAATTTTCGGATGAAAAACGATGACTCCGGACCTGTCGAACGATACCAAAATGGTCTATAATGATGAAATTTCAACATTTAATCTTTTGACTCTAAATTACTGTTGGATGTGAATTATGACTTTGTCAACTGGAATAAGTGCGTTTAAAGTCATTTCTGTGCCTGAAACGGGTCAAAATGGAAGCTTTTGAGTTAGCAAAACTCTGTAAAAATGGCAATTGTGGTCACTGTGAGGGTTTAAAAAGTGGTTATTCAACATGAGGCATGATCCAATTGACATTTTGAATCATTTTTGGTACAGTCCAAAAAATCCATTTTCGGATGAAAAACGACGACTCCGGACCTGTCGAACGATCCCAAAATGGTCAATATGGATGAAATTTCAACATTTAATCTTTTGACTCTAAATGACTGTTGGATGTGAATTAGGACTTTGTCAACTAGAATAAGTGTGTTTAAAGTCATTTCTGTGCCTGAAACGGGTCAAAATGGAAGCTTTTGAGTAAGCAAAACTCTGTAAAAATGGCAATTTTGGTCACTGTGAGGGTTTAAAAAGTGGTTATTCAACATGAGGCATGATCCAATTGACATTTTGAATCATTTTTGGTACAGTCCAAAAAATCAATTTTCGGATGAAAAACGATGACTCCGGACCTGTCGAACGATCATAAAATGGTCTATAATGATGAAATTTCAACATTTAATCTTTTGACTCTAAATTACTGTTGGAAGTGAATTATGACTTTGTCAACTAGAATAAGTGTGTTTAAAGTCATTTCTGTGCCTGAAACGGGTCAAAATTGAAGCTTTTGAGTAAGCAAAACTCTGTAAAAATGGCAGTTTTGGTCACTGTGAGGGTTTAAAAAGTGGTTATTCAACATGAGGCATGATCCAATTGACATTTTGAATCATTTTTGGTACAGTCCAAAAAATCAATTTTTGGATGAAAAACGATGACTCCGGACCAGTCGAACGAACCCAAAATGTTCAATATGGATGAAATTTCAACATTTACTCTTTTGACACTAAATTACTGTTGGATGTGAATTATGACTTTGTCAACTAGAATAAGTGTGTTTAAAGTCATTTATGTGCCTGAAACGGGTCAAAATTGAAGCTTTTGAGTAAGCAAAACTCTGTAAAAATGGCCATTTTGGTCACTGTGAGGGTTTAAAAAGTGGTTATTCAACATGAGGCACGATCCAATTGACATTTTGAATCATTTTTGGTACAGTCCAGAAAATTAATTTTCGGATGAAAAGCGATGACTCTGGACCTGTCGAACGTTCCCAAAATGGTCTATAATGATGAAATGTTAACATTTAATCTTTTGACTCTAAATGACAGTTGGATGTGAATTATGACTTTGTCAACTAGAATAAGTGTGTTTAAAGTCATTTCTGTGCCTGAAACGTGTCAAAATTGAAGCTTTTGAGTAAGCAAAACTCTGTAAAAATGGCAATTTTGGTCACTGTGAGGGTTTAAAAAGTGGTTATTCAACATGAGGCACGATCCAATTGACATTTTGAATCTTTTTTGGTACAGTCTAAAAAATCAATTTTCGGATGAAAAACGATGACTCCGGACCTGTCGAACGATCCCAAAATGGTCAATATGGATGAAATTTCAACATTTGATCTTTTGACTCTAAATGACTGTTGGATGTCAATTATGACTTTGTCAACTAGAATAAGTGTGTTTAAAGTCATTTCTGCGCCTGAAACGGGTCAAAATTGAAGCTTTTGAGTAAGCAAAACTCTGTAAAAATGGCAATTTTGGTCACTGTGAGGGTTTAAAAAGTGGTTATTCAACATGAGGCATGATCCAATTGACATTTTGAATCATTTTTGGTACAGTCCAGAAAATTAATTTTCGGATGAAAAGCGATGACTCCGGACCTGTCGAACGTTCCCAAAATGGTCTATAATGATGAAATTTTAACATTTAATCTTTTGACTCTAAATGACTGTTGGATGTGAATTTTGACTTTGTCAACTAGAATGAGTGTGTTTAAAGTCATTTCTGTGCCTGAAACGGGTCAAAATTGAAGCTTTTGAGTAAGCAAAACTCTGTAAAAATTGCAATTTTGGTCACTGTGAGGGTTTAAAAAGTGGTTATTCAACATGAGGCACGATCCAATTGACATTTTGAATCATTTTTGGTACAGTCCAAAAAATCAATTTTCGGATGAAAAACGATGACTCTGGACCTGTCGAACGATCCCAAAATGGTCAATATGGATGAAATTTCAACATTTAATCTTTTGACTCTAAATGACTGTTGGATTTGAATTATGACTTTGTCAACTAAAATAAGTGTGTTTAAAGTCATTTCTGTGCCTGAAACGGGTCAAAATGGAAGCTTTTGAGTAAGCAAAACTCTGTAAAAATGGCAATTTTGGTCACTGTGAGGGTTTAAAAAGTGGTTATTCAACATGAGGCATGATCCAATTGACATTTTGAATCATTTTTGGTACAGTCCAAAAAATCAATTTTCGGATGAAAAACGATGACTCCGGACCTGTCGAACGATCCCAAAATGGTCTATAATGATGAAATTTTAACATTTAATCTTTTGACTCTAAATGACTGTTGGATGTGAATTATGACTTTGTCAACTAGAATAAGTGTGTTTAAAGTCATTTCTGTGCCTGAAACGGGTCAAAATTGAAGCTTTTGAGTAAGCAAAACTCTGTAAAAATTGCAATTTTGGTCACTGTGAGGGTTTAAAAAGTGGTTATTCAACATGAGGCACGATCCAATTGACATTTTGAATCATTTTTGGTACAGTCCAAAAAATCAATTTTCGGATGAAAAACGATGACTCCGGACCTGTCGAACGATCCCAAAATGGTCAATATGGATGAAATTTCAACATTTAATCTTTTGACTCTAAATGACTGTTGGATGTGAATTATGACTTTGTCAACTAAAATAAGTGTGTTTAAAGTCATTTCTGTGCCTGAAACGGGTCAAAATTGAAGCTTTTGAGTAAGCAAAACTCTGTAAAAATGCAATTTTGGTCACTGTGAGGGTTTAAAAAGTGGTTATTCAACATGAGGCATGATCCAATTGACATTTTGAATCATTTTTGGTACAGTCCAAAAAATCAATTTTCGGATGAAAAACGATGACTCCGGACCTGTCGAACGATCCCAAAATGTTCAATATGGATGAAATTTCAACATTTACTCTTTTGACTCTAACTTACTGTTGGATGTGAATTATGACTTTGTCAACTAGAATAAGTGTGTTTAAAGTCATTTATGTGCCTGAAACGGGTCAAAATGGAAGCTTTTGAGTAAGCAAAACTCTGTAAAAATGGCAATTTTGGTCACTGTGAGGGTTTAAAAAGTGGTTATTCAACATGAGGCATGATCCAATTGACATTTTGAATCATTTTTGGTACAGTCCAAAAAATCAATTTTCGGATGAAAAACGATGACTCCGGACCTGTCGAACGATACCAAAATGGTCTATAATGATGAAATTTCAACATTTAATCTTTTGACTCTAAATTACTGTTGGATGTGAATTATGACTTTGCCAACTAGAATAAGTGTGTTTAAAGTCATTTCTGTGCCTGAAACGGGTCAAAATGGAAGCTTTTGAGTTAGCAAAACTCTGTAAAAATGGCAATTTTGGTCACTGTGAGGGTTTAAAAAGTGGTTATTCAACATGAGGCATGATTCAATTGACATTTTGAATCATTTTTGGTACAGTCCAAAAAATCCATTTTCGGATGAAAAACGACGACTCCGGACCTGTCGAACGATCCCAAAATGGTCAATATGGATGAAATTTCAACATTTAATCTTTTGACTCTAAATGACTGTTGGATGTGAATTAGGACTTTGTCAACTAAAATAAGTGTGTTTAAAGTCATTTCTGTGCCTGAAACGGGTCAAAATTGAAGCTTTTGAGTAAGCAAAACTCTGTAAAAATGGCAATTTTGGTCACTGTGAGGGTTTAAAAAGTGGTTATTCAACATGAGGCATGATCCAATTGACATTTTGAATCATTTTTGGTACAGTCCAAAAAATCTATTTTCGGATGAAAAACGATGACTCCGGACCTGTCGAACGATACCAAAATGGTCTATAATGATGAAATTTCAACATTTAATCTTTTGACTCTAAATTACTGTTGGATGTGAATTATGACTTTGTCAACTGGAATAAGTGTGTTTAAAGTCATTTCTGTGCCTGAAACGGGTCAAAATGGAAGCTTTTGAGTTAGCAAAACTCTGTAAAAATGGCAATTTTGGTCACTGTGAGGGTTTAAAAAGTGGTTATTCAACATGAGGCATGATCCAATTGACATTTTGAATCATTTTTGGTACAGTCCAAAAAATCAATTTTCGGATGAAAAACGATGACTCCGGACCTGTCGAACGATCCCAAAATAGTCTATAATGATGAAATTTTAACATTTAATCATTTGACTCTAAATTACTGTTGGATGTGAATTAGGACTTTGTCAACTAGAATAAGTGTGTTTAAAGTCATTTCTGTGCCTGAAACGGGTCAAAATGGAAGCTTTTGAGTAAGCAAAACTCTGTAAAAATGGCAATTTTGGTCACTGTGAGGGTTTAAAAAGTGGTTATTCAACATGAGGCATGATCCAATTGACATTTTGAATCATTTTTGGTACAGTCCAAAAAATCTATTTTCGGATGAAAAACGATGACTCCGGACCTGTCGAACGATCATAAAATGGTCTATAATGATGAAATTTCAACATTTAATCTTTTGACTCTAAATTACTGTTGGAAGTGAATTATGACTTTGTCAACTAGAATAAGTGTGTTTAAAGTCATTTCTGTGCCTGAAACGGCTCAAAATGGAAGCTTTTGAGTAAGCAAAACTCTGTAAAAATGGCAGTTTTGGTCACTGTGAGGGTTTAAAAAGTGGTTATTCAACATGAGGCATGATCCAATTGACATTTTGAATCATTTTTGGTACAGTCCAAAAAATCAATTTTTGGATGAAAAACGATGACTCCGGACCTGTCGAACGATCCCAAAATGTTCAATATGGATGAAATTTCAACATTTACTCTTTTGACACTAAATTACTGTTGGATGTGAATTATGACTTTGTCAACTAGAATAAGTGTGTTTAAAGTCATTTCTGTGCCTGAAACGGGTCAAAATGGAAGCTTTTGAGTAAGCAAAACTCTGTAAAAATGGCAGTTTTGGTCACTGTGAGGGTTTAAAAAGTGGTTATTCAACATGAGGCATGATCCAATTGACATTTTGAATCATTTTTGGTACAGTCCAGAAAATTAATTTTCGGATGAAAAGCGATGACTCTGGACCTGTCGAACGTTCCCAAAATGGTCTATAATGATGAAATGTTAACATTTAATCTTTTGACTCTAAATGATAGTTGGATGTGAATTATGACTTTGTCAACTAGAATAAGTGTGTTTAAAGTCATTTCTGTGCCTGAAACGTGTCAAAATTGAAGCTTTTGAGTAAGCAAAACTCTGTAAAAATGGCAATTTTGGTCACTGTGAGGGTTTAAAAAGTGGTTATTCAACATGAGGCACGATCCAATTGACATTTTGAATCTTTTTTGGTACAGTCTAAAAAATCAATTTTCGGATGAAAAACGATGACTCCGGACCTGTCGAACGATCCCAAAATGGTCAATATGGATGAAATTTCAACATTTGATCTTTTGACTCTAAATGACTGTTGGATGTCAATTATGACTTTGTCAACTAGAATAAGTGTGTTTAAAGTCATTTCTGCGCCTGAAACGGGTCAAAATTGAAGCTTTTGAGTAAGCAAAACTCTGTAAAAATGGCAATTTTGGTCACTGTGAGGGTTTAAAAAGTGGTTATTCAACATGAGGCATGATCCAATTGACATTTTGAATCATTTTTGGTACAGTCCAGAAAATTAATTTTCGGATGAAAAGCGATGACTCCGGACCTGTCGAACGTTCCCAAAATGGTCTATAATGATGAAATTTTAACATTTAATCTTTTGACTCTAAATGACTGTTGGATGTGAATTTTGACTTTGTCAACTAGAATAAGTGTGTTTAAAGTCATTTCTGTGCCTGAAACGGGTCAAAATTGAAGCTTTTGAGTAAGCAAAACTCTGTAAAAATTGCAATTTTGGTCACTGTGAGGGTTTAAAAAGTGGTTATTCAACATGAGGCACGATCCAATTGACATTTTGAATCATTTTTGGTACAGTCCAAAAAATCAATTTTCGGATGAAAAACGATGACTCCGGACCTGTCGAACGATCCCAAAATGGTCAATATGGATGAAATTTCAACATTTAATCTTTTGACTCTAAATGACTGTTGGATGTGAATTATGACTTTGTCAACTAAAATAAGTGTGTTTAAAGTCATTTCTGTGCCTGAAACGGGTCAAAATGGAAGCTTTTGGGTAAGCAAAACTCTGTAAACATGGCAATTTTGCTCACTGTGAGGGTTTAAAAAGTGGTTATTCAACATGAGGCATGATCCAATTGACATTTTGAATCATTTTTGGTACAGTCCAAAAAATCAATTTTCGGATGAAAAACGATGACTCCGGACCTGTCGAACGATCCCAAAATGGTCTATAATGATGAAATTTTAACATTTAATCTTTTGACTCTAAATGACTGTTGGATGTGAATTATGACTTTGTCAACTAGAATAAGTGTGTTTAAAGTCATTTCTGTGCCTGAAACGGGTCAAAATTGAAGCTTTTGAGTAAGCAAAACTCTGTAAAAATTGCAATTTTGGTCACTGTGAGGGTTTAAAAAGTGGTTATTCAACATGAGGCACGATCCAATTGACATTTTGAATCATTTTTGGTACAGTCCAAAAAATCAATTTTCGGATGAAAAACGATGACTCCGGACCTGTCGAACGATCCCAAAATGGTCAATATGGATGAAATTTCAACATTTAATCTTTTGACTCTAAATGACTGTTGGATGTGAATTATGACTTTGTCAACTAAAATAAGTGTGTTTAAAGTCATTTCTGTGCCTGAAACGGGTCAAAATTGAAGCTTTTGAGTAAGCAAAACTCTGTAAAATTGCAATTTTGGTCACTGTGAGGGTTTAAAAAGTGGTTATTCAACATGAGGCATGATCCAATTGACATTTTGAATCATTTTTGGTACAGTCCAAAAAATCAATTTTCGGATGAAAAACGATGACTCCGGACCTGTCGAACGATCCCAAAATGTTCAATATGGATGAAATTTCAACATTTACTCTTTTGACTCTAACTTACTGTTGGATGTGAATTATGACTTTGTCAACTAGAATAAGTGTGTTTAAAGTCATTTATTTGCCTGAAACGGGTCAAAATGGAAGCTTTTGAGTAAGCAAAACTCTGTAAAAATGGCAATTTTGGTCACTGTGAGGGTTTAAAAAGTGGTTATTCAACATGAGGCATGATCCAATTGACATTTTGAATCATTTTTGGTACAGTCCAAAAAATCAATTTTCGGATGAAAAACGATGACTCCGGACCTGTCGAACGATACCAAAATGGTCTATAATGATGAAATTTCAACATTTAATCTTTGACTCTAAATTACTGTTGGATGTGAATTATGACTTTGCCAACTAGAATAAGTGTGTTTAAAGTCATTTCTGTGCCTGAAACGGGTCAAAATGGAAGCTTTTGAGTTAGTAAAACTCTGTAAAAATGGCAATTTTGGTCACTGTGAGGGTTTAAAAAGTGGTTATTCAACATGAGGCATGATTCAATTGACATTTTGAATCATTTTTGGTACAGTCCAAAAAATCCATTTTCGGATGAAAAACGACGACTCCGGACCTGTCGAACGATCCCAAAATGGTCAATATGGATGAAATTTCAACATTTAATCTTTTGACTCTAAATGACTGTTGGATGTGAATTAGGACTTTGTCAACTAAAATAAGTGTGTTTAAAGTCATTTCTGTGCCTGAAACGGGTCAAAATTGAAGCTTTTGAGTAAGCAAAACTCTGTAAAAATGGCAATTTTGGTCACTGTGAGGGTTTAAAAAGTGGTTATTCAACATGAGGCATGATCCAATTGACATTTTGAATCATTTTTGGTACAGTCCAAAAAATCTATTTTCGGATGAAAAACGATGACTCCGGACCTGTCGAACGATCCCAAAATAGTCTATAATGATGAAATTTTAACATTTAATCATTTGACTCTAAATTACTGTTGGATGTGAATTAGGACTTTGTCAACTAGAATAAGTGTGTTTAAAGTCATTTCTGTGCCTGAAACGGGTCAAAATGGAAGCTTTTGAGTAAGCAAAACTCTGTAAAAATGGCAATTTTGGTCACTGTGAGGGTTTAAAAAGTGGTTATTCAACATGAGGCATGATCCAATTGACATTTTGAATCATTTTTGGTACAGTCCAAAAAATCTATTTTCGGATGAAAAACGATGACTCCGGACCTGTCGAACGATCATAAAATGGTCTATAATGATGAAATTTCAACATTTAATCTTTTGACTCTAAATTACTGTTGGAAGTGAATTATGACTTTGTCAACTAGAATAAGTGTGTTTAAAGTCATTTCTGTGCCTGAAACGGCTCAAAATGGAAGCTTTTGAGTAAGCAAAACTCTGTAAAAATGGCAGTTTTGGTCACTGTGAGGGTTTAAAAAGTGGTTATTCAACATGAGGCATGATCCAATTGACATTTTGAATCATTTTTGGTACAGTCCAAAAAATCAATTTTTGGATGAAAAACGATGACTCCGGACCTGTCGAACGATCCCAAAATGTTCAATATGGATGAAATTTCAACATTTACTCTTTTGACACTAAATTACTGTTGGATGTGAATTATGACTTTGTCAACTAGAATAAGTGTGTTTAAAGTCATTTCTGTGCCTGAAACGGGTCAAAATGGAAGCTTTTGAGTAAGCAAAACTCTGTAAAAATGGCAGTTTTGGTCACTGTGAGGGTTTAAAAAGTGGTTATTCAACATGAGGCATGATCCAATTGACATTTTGAATCATTTTTGGTACAGTCCAGAAAATTAATTTTCGGATGAAAAGCGATGACTCTGGACCTGTCGAACGTTCCCAAAATGGTCTATAATGATGAAATGTTAACATTTAATCTTTTGACTCTAAATGACAGTTGGATGTGAATTATGACTTTGTCAACTAGAATAAGTGTGTTTAAAGTCATTTCTGTGCCTGAAACGTGTCAAAATTGAAGCTTTTGAGTAAGCAAAACTCTGTAAAAATGGCAATTTTGGTCACTGTGAGGGTTTAAAAAGTGGTTATTCAACATGAGGCACGATCCAATTGACATTTTGAATCTTTTTTGGTACAGTCTAAAAAATCAATTTTCGGATGAAAAACGATGACTCCGGACCTGTCGAACGATCCCAAAATGGTCAATATGGATGAAATTTCAACATTTGATCTTTTGACTCTAAATGACTGTTGGATGTCAATTATGACTTTGTCAACTAGAATAAGTGTGTTTAAAGTCATTTCTGCGCCTGAAACGGGTCAAAATTGAAGCTTTTGAGTAAGCAAAACTCTGTAAAAATGGCAATTTTGGTCACTGTGAGGGTTTAAAAAGTGGTTATTCAACATGAGGCATGATCCAATTGACATTTTGAATCATTTTTGGTACAGTCCAGAAAATTAATTTTCGGATGAAAAGCGATGACTCCGGACCTGTCGAACGTTCCCAAAATGGTCTATAATGATGAAATTTTAACATTTAATCTTTTGACTCTAAATGACTGTTGGATGTGAATTTTGACTTTTTCAACTAGAATAAGTGTGTTTAAAGTCATTTCTGTGCCTGAAACGGGTCAAAATTGAAGCTTTTGAGTAAGCAAAACTCTGTAAAAATTGCAATTTTGGTCACTGTGAGGGTTTAAAAAGTGGTTATTCAACATGAGGCACGATCCAATTGACATTTTGAATCATTTTTGGTACAGTCCAAAAAATCAATTTTCGGATGAAAAACGATGACTCCGGACCTGTCGAACGATCCCAAAATGGTCAATATGGATGAAATTTCAACATTTAATCTTTTGACTCTAAATGACTGTTGGATGTGAATTATGACTTTGTCAACTAAAATAAGTGTGTTTAAAGTCATTTCTGTGCCTGAAACGGGTCAAAATGGAAGCTTTTGAGTAAGCAAAACTCTGTAAACATGGCAATTTTGCTCACTGTGAGGGTTTAAAAAGTGGTTATTCAACATGAGGCATGATCCAATTGACATTTTGAATCATTTTTGGTACAGTCCAAAAAATCAATTTTCGGATGAAAAACGATGACTCCGGACCTGTCGAACGATCCCAAAATGGTCTATAATGATGAAATTTTAACATTTAATCTTTTGACTCTAAATGACTGTTGGATGTGAATTATGACTTTGTCAACTAGAATAAGTGTGTTTAAAGTCATTTCTGTGCCTGAAACGGGTCAAAATTGAAGCTTTTGAGTAAGCAAAACTCTGTAAAAATTGCAATTTTGGTCACTGTGAGGGTTTAAAAAGTGGTTATTCAACATGAGGCACGATCCAATTGACATTTTGAATCATTTTTGGTACAGTCCAAAAAATCAATTTTCGGATGAAAAACGATGACTCCGGACCTGTCGAACGATCCCAAAATGGTCAATATGGATGAAATTTCAACATTTAATCTTTTGACTCTAAATGACTGTTGGATGTGAATTATGACTTTGTCAACTAAAATAAGTGTGTTTAAAGTCATTTCTGTGCCTGAAACGGGTCAAAATTGAAGCTTTTGAGTAAGCAAAACTCTGTAAAATTGCAATTTTGGTCACTGTGAGGGTTTAAAAAGTGGTTATTCAACATGAGGCATGATCCAATTGACATTTTGAATCATTTTTGGTACAGTCCAAAAAATCTATTTTCGGATGAAAAACGATGACTCCGGACCTGTCGAACGATCCCAAAATGTTCAATATGGATGAAATTTCAACATTTACTCTTTTGACTCTAACTTACTGTTGGATGTGAATTATGACTTTGTCAACTAGAATAAGTGTGTTTAAAGTCATTTATGTGCCTGAAACGGGTCAAAATGGAAGCTTTTGAGTAAGCAAAACTCTGTAAAAATTGCAATTTTGGTCACTGTGAGGGTTTAAAAAGTGGTTATTCAACATGAGGCATGATCCAATTGACATTTTGAATCATTTTTGGTACAGTCCAAAAAATCAATTTTCGGATGAAAAACGATGACTCCGGACCTGTCGAACGATACCAAAATGGTCTATAATGATGAAATTTCAACATTTAATCTTTTGACTCTAAATTACTGTTGGATGTGAATTATGACTTTGCCAACTAGAATAAGTGTGTTTAAAGTCATTTCTGTGCCTGAAACGGGTCAAAATGGAAGCTTTTGAGTTAGCAAAACTCTGTAAAAATGGCAATTTTGGTCACTGTGAGGGTTTAAAAAGTGGTTATTCAACATGAGGCATGATTCAATTGACATTTTGAATCATTTTTGGTACAGTCCAAAAAATCCATTTTCGGATGAAAAACGACGACTCCGGACCTGTCGAACGATCCCAAAATGGTCAATATGGATGAAATTTCAACATTTAATCTTTTGACTCTAAATGACTGTTGGATGTGAATTAGGACTTTGTCAACTAAAATAAGTGTGTTTAAAGTCATTTCTGTGCCTGAAACGGGTCAAAATTGAAGCTTTTGAGTAAGCAAAACTCTGTAAAAATGGCAATTTTGGTCACTGTGAGGGTTTAAAAAGTGGTTATTCAACATGAGGCATGATCCAATTGACATTTTGAATCATTTTTGGTACAGTCCAAAAAATCTATTTTCGGATGAAAAACGATGACTCCGGACCTGTCGAACGATACCAAAATGGTCTATAATGATGAAATTTCAACATTTAATCTTTTGACTCTAAATTACTGTTGGATGTGAATTATGACTTTGTCAACTGGAATAAGTGTGTTTAAAGTCATTTCTGTGCCTGAAACGGGTCAAAATGGAAGCTTTTGAGTTAGCAAAACTCTGTAAAAATGGCAATTTTGGTCACTGTGAGGGTTTAAAAAGTGGTTATTCAACATGAGGCATGATCCAATTGACATTTTGAATCATTTTTGGTACAGTCCAAAAAATCAATTTTCGGATGAAAAACGATGACTCCGGACCTGTCGAACGATCATAAAATGGTCTATAATGATGAAATTTCAACATTTAATCTTTTGACTCTAAATTACTGTTGGAAGTGAATTATGACTTTGTCAACTAGAATAAGTGTGTTTAAAGTCATTTCTGTGCCTGAAACGGCTCAAAATGGAAGCTTTTGAGTAAGCAAAACTCTGTAAAAATGGCAATTTTGGTCACTGTGAGGGTTTAAAAAGTGGTTATTAAACATGAGGCATGATCCAATTGACATTTTGAATCATTTTTGGTACAGTCCAAAAAATCTATTTTCGGATGAAAAACGATGACTCCGGACCTGTCGAACGATCATAAAATGGTCTATAATGATGAAATTTCAACATTTAATCTTTTGACTCTAAATTACTGTTGGAAGTGAATTATGACTTTGTCAACTAGAATAAGTGTGTTTAAAGTCATTTCTGTGCCTGAAACGGGTCAAAATGGAAGCTTTTGAGTAAGCAAAACTCTGTAAAAATGGCAGTTTTGGTCACTGTGAGGGTTTAAAAAGTGGTTATTCAACATGAGGCATGATCCAATTGACATTTTGAATCATTTTTGGTACAGTCCAAAAAATCAATTTTTGGATGAAAAACGATGACTCCGGACCTGTCGAACGATCCCAAAATGTTTAATATGGATGAAATTTCAACATTTACTCTTTTGACTCTAAATTACTGTTGGATGTGAATTATGACTTTGTCAACTAGAATAAGTGTGTTTAAAGTCATTTATGTGCCTGAAACGGGTCAAAATGGAAGCTTTTGAGTAAGCAAAACTCTGTAAAAATGGCAATTTTGGTCACTGTGAGGGTTTAAAAAGTGGTTATTCAACATGAGGCATGATCCAATTGACATTTTGAATCATTTTTGGTACAGTCCAAAAAATCAATTTTCGGATGAAAAACGATGACTCCGGACCTGTCGAACGATACCAAAATGGTCTATAATGATGAAATTTCAACATTTAATCTTTTGACTCTAAATAACTGTTGGATGTGAATTATGACTTTGTCAACTAGAATAAGTGTGTTTAAAGTCATTTCTGTGCCTGAAACGGGTCAAAATTGAAGCTTTTGAGTAAGCAAAACTCTGTAAAAATGGCAATTTTGGTCACTGTGAGGGTTTAAAAAGTGGTTATTCAACATGAGGCATGATCCAATTGACATTTTGAATCATTTTTGGTACAGTCCAAAAAATCTATTTTCGGATGAAAAACGATGACTCCGGACCTGTCGAACGATCCCAAAATAGTCTATAATGATGAAATTTTAACATTTAATCATTTGACTCTAAATTACTGTTGGATGTGAATTAGGACTTTGTCAACTAGAATAAGTGGGTTTAAAGTCATTTCTGTGCCTGAAACGGGTCAAAATGGAAGCTTTTGAGTAAGCAAAACTCTGTAAAAATGGCAATTTTGGTCACTGTGAGGGTTTAAAAAGTGGTTATTCAACATGAGGCATGATCCAATTGACATTTTGAATCATTTTTGGTACAGTCCAAAAAATCTATTTTCGGATGAAAAACGATGACTCCGGACCTGTCGAACGATCATAAAATGGTCTATAATGATGAAATTTCAACATTTAATCTTTTGACTCTAAATTACTGTTGGAAGTGAATTATGACTTTGTCAACTAGAATAAGTGTGTTTAAAGTCATTTCTGTGCCTGAAACGGCTCAAAATGGAAGCTTTTGAGTAAGCAAAACTCTGTACAAATGGCAGTTTTGGTCACTGTGAGGGTTTAAAAAGTGGTTATTCAACATGAGGCATGATCCAATTGACATTTTGAATCATTTTTGGTACAGTCCAAAAAATCAATTTTTGGATGAAAAACGATGACTCCGGACCTGTCGAACGATCCCAAAATGTTCAATATGGATGAAATTTCAACATTTACTCTTTTGACACTAAATTACTGTTGGATGTGAATTATGACTTTGTCAACTAGAATAAGTGTGTTTAAAGTCATTTCTGTGCCTGAAACGGGTCAAAATGGAAGCTTTTGAGTAAGCAAAACTCTGTAAAAATGGCAGTTTTGGTCACTGTGAGGGTTTAAAAAGTGGTTATTCAACATGAGGCATGATCCAATTGACATTTTGAATCATTTTTGGTACAGTCCAGAAAATTAATTTTCGGATGAAAAGCGATGACTCTGGACCTGTCGAACGTTCCCAAAATGGTCTATAATGATGAAATGTTAACATTTAATCTTTTGACTCTAAATGACAGTTGGATGTGAATTATGACTTTGTCAACTAGAATAAGTGTGTTTAAAGTCATTTCTGTGCCTGAAACGTGTCAAAATTGAAGCTTTTGAGTAAGCAAAACTCTGTAAAAATGGCAATTTTGGTCACTGTGAGGGTTTAAAAAGTGGTTATTCAACATGAGGCACGATCCAATTGACATTTTGAATCTTTTTTGGTACAGTCTAAAAAATCAATTTTCGGATGAAAAACGATGACTCCGGACCTGTCGAACGATCCCAAAATGGTCAATATGGATGAAATTTCAACATTTGATCTTTTGACTCTAAATGACTGTTGGATGTCAATTATGACTTTGTCAACTAGAATAAGTGTGTTTAAAGTCATTTCTGCGCCTGAAACGGGTCAAAATTGAAGCTTTTGAGTAAGCAAAACTCTGTAAAAATGGCAATTTTGGTCACTGTGAGGGTTTAAAAAGTGGTTATTCAACATGAGGCATGATCCAATTGACATTTTGAATCATTTTTGGTACAGTCCAGAAAATTAATTTTCGGATGAAAAGCGATGACTCCGGACCTGTCGAACGTTCCCAAAATGGTCTATAATGATGAAATTTTAACATTTAATCTTTTGACTCTAAATGACTGTTGGATGTGAATTTTGACTTTGTCAACTAGAATAAGTGTGTTTAAAGTCATTTCTGTGCCTGAAACGGGTCAAAATTGAAGCTTTTGAGTAAGCAAAACTCTGTAAAAATGGCAATTTTGGTCACTGTGAGGGTTTAAAAAGTGGTTATTCAACATGAGGCATGATCCAATTGACATTTTGAATCATTTTTGGTACAGTCCAAAAAATCAATTTTCGGATGAAAAACGATGACTCCGGACCTGTCGAACGATCCCAAAATGGTCAATATGGATGAAATTTCAACATTTAATCTTTTGACTCTAAATGACTGTTGGATGTGAATTATGACTTTGTCAACTAAAATAAGTGTGTTTAAAGTCATTTCTGTGCCTGAAACGGGTCAAAATGGAAGCTTTTGAGTAAGCAAAACTCTGTAAACATGGCAATTTTGCTCACTGTGAGGGTTTAAAAAGTGGTTATTCAACATGAGGCATGATCCAATTGACATTTTGAATCATTTTTGGTACAGTCCAAAAAATCAATTTTCGGATGAAAAACGATGACTCCGGACCTGTCGAACGATCCCAAAATGGTCTATAATGATGAAATTTTAACATTTAATCTTTTGACTCTAAATGACTGTTGGATGTGAATTATGACTTTGTCAACTAGAATAAGTGTGTTTAAAGTCATTTTTGTGCCTGAAACGGGTCAAAATTGAAGCTTTTGAGTAAGCAAAACTCTGTAAAAATTGCAATTTTGGTCACTGTGAGGGTTTAAAAAGTGGTTATTCAACATGAGGCACGATCCAATTGACATTTTGAATCATTTTTGGTACAGTCCAAAAAATCAATTTTCGGATGAAAAACGATGACTCCGGACCTGTCGAACGATCCCAAAATGGTCAATATGGATGAAATTTCAACATTTAATCTTTTGACTCTAAATGACTGTTGGATGTGAATTATGACTTTGTCGTCTAAAATAAGTGTGTTTGAAGTCATTTCTGTGCCTGAAACGGGTCAAAATTGAAGCTTTTGAGTAAGCAAAACTCTGTAAAATTGCAATTTTGGTCACTGTGAGGGTTTAAAAAGTGGTTATTCAACATGAGGCATGATCCAATTGACATTTTGAATAATTTTTGGTACAGTCCAAAAAATCTATTTTCGGATGAAAAACGATGACTCCGGACCTGTCGAACGATCCCAAAATGTTCAATATGGATGAAATTTCAACATTTACTCTTTTGACTCTAACTTACTGTTGGATGTGAATTATGACTTTGTCAACTAGAATAAGTGTGTTTAAAGTCATTTATGTGCCTGAAACGGGTCAAAATGGAAGCTTTTGAGTAAGCAAAACTCTGTAAAAATGGCAATTTTGGTCACTGTGAGGGTTTAAAAAGTGGTTATTCAACATGAGGCATGATCCAATTGACATTTTGAATCATTTTTGGTACAGTCCAAAAAATCAATTTTCGGATGAAAAACGATGACTCCGGACCTGTCGAACGATACCAAAATGGTCTATAATGATGAAATTTCAACATTTAATCTTTTGACTCTAAATTACTGTTGGATGTGAATTATGACTTTGCCAACTAGAATAAGTGTGTTTAAAGTCATTTCTGTGCCTGAAACGGGTCAAAATGGAAGCTTTTGAGTTAGCAAAACTCTGTAAAAATGGCAATTTTGGTCACTGTGAGGGTTTAAAAAGTGGTTATTCAACATGAGGCATGACTCAATTGACATTTTGAATCATTTTTGGTACAGTCCAAAAAATCCATTTTCGGATGAAAAACGACGACTCCGGACCTGTCGAACGATCCCAAAATGGTCAATATGGATGAAATTTCAACATTTAATCTTTTGACTCTAAATGACTGTTGGATGTGAATTAGGACTTTGTCAACTAAAATAAGTGTGTTTAAAGTCATTTCTGTGCCTGAAACGGGTCAAAATTGAAGCTTTTGAGTAAGCAAAACTCTGTAAAAATGGCAATTTTGGTCACTGTGAGGGTTTAAAAAGTGGTTATTCAACATGAGGCATGATCCAATTGACATTTTGAATCATTTTTGGTACAGTCCAAAAAATCTATTTTCGGATGAAAAACGATGACTCCGGACCTGTCGAACGATACCAAAATGGTCTATAATGATGAAATTTCAACATTTAATCTTTTGACTCTAAATTACTGTTGGATGTGAATTATGACTTTGTCAACTGGAATAAGTGTGTTTAAAGTCATTTCTGTGCCTGAAACGGGTCAAAATGGAAGCTTTTGAGTTAGCAAAACTCTGTAAAAATGGCAATTTTGGTCACTGTGAGGGTTTAAAAAGTGGTTATTCAACATGAGGCATGATCCAATTGACATTTTGAATCATTTTTGGTACAGTCCAAAAAATCAATTTTCGGATGAAAAACGATGACTCCGGACCTGTCGAACGATCATAAAATGGTCTATAATGATGAAATTTCAACATTTAATCTTTTGACTCTAAATTACTGTTGGAAGTGAATTATGACTTTGTCAACTAGAATAAGTGTGTTTAAAGTCATTTCTGTGCCTGAAACGGCTCAAAATGGAAGCTTTTGAGTAAGCAAAACTCTGTAAAAATGGCAATTTTGGTCACTGTGAGGGTTTAAAAAGTGGTTATTAAACATGAGGCATGATCCAATTGACATTTTGAATCATTTTTGGTACAGTCCAAAAAATCTATTTTCGGATGAAAAACGATGACTCCGGACCTGTCGAACGATCATAAAATGGTCTATAATGATGAAATTTCAACATTTAATCTTTTGACTCTAAATTACTGTTGGAAGTGAATTATGACTTTGTCAACTAGAATAAGTGTGTTTAAAGTCATTTCTGTGCCTGAAACGGGTCAAAATGGAAGCTTTTGAGTAAGCAAAACTCTGTAAAAATGGCAGTTTTGGTCACTGTGAGGGTTTAAAAAGTGGTTATTCAACATGAGGCATGATCCAATTGACATTTTGAATCATTTTTGGTACAGTCCAAAAAATCAATTTTTGGATGAAAAACGATGACTCCGGACCTGTCGAACGATCCCAAAATGTTTAATATGGATGAAATTTCAACATTTACTCTTTTGACTCTAAATTACTGTTGGATGTGAATTATGACTTTGTCAACTAGAATAAGTGTGTTTAAAGTCATTTATGTGCCTGAAACGGGTCAAAATGGAAGCTTTTGAGTAAGCAAAACTCTGTAAAAATGGCAATTTTGGTCACTGTGAGGGTTTAAAAAGTGGTTATTCAACATGAGGCATGATCCAATTGACATTTTGAATCATTTTTGGTACAGTCCAAAAAATCAATTTTCGGATGAAAAACGATGACTCCGGACCTGTCGAACGATACCAAAATGGTCTATAATGATGAAATTTCAACATTTAATCTTTTGACTCTAAATAACTGTTGGATGTGAATTATGACTTTGTCAACTAGAATAAGTGTGTTTAAAGTCATTTCTGTGCCTGAAACGGGTCAAAATTGAAGCTTTTGAGTAAGCAAAACTCTGTAAAAATGGCAATTTTGGTCACTGTGAGGGTTTAAAAAGTGGTTATTCAACATGAGGCATGATCCAATTGACATTTTGAATCATTTTTGGTACAGTCCAAAAAATCTATTTTCGGATGAAAAACGATGACTCCGGACCTGTCGAACGATCCCAAAATAGTCTATAATGATGAAATTTTAACATTTAATCATTTGACTCTAAATTACTGTTGGATGTGAATTAGGACTTTGTCAACTAGAATAAGTGGGTTTAAAGTCATTTCTGTGCCTGAAACGGGTCAAAATGGAAGCTTTTGAGTAAGCAAAACTCTGTAAAAATGGCAATTTTGGTCACTGTGAGGGTTTAAAAAGTGGTTATTCAACATGAGGCATGATCCAATTGACATTTTGAATCATTTTTGGTACAGTCCAAAAAATCTATTTTCGGATGAAAAACGATGACTCCGGACCTGTCGAACGATCATAAAATGGTCTATAATGATGAAATTTCAACATTTAATCTTTTGACTCTAAATTACTGTTGGAAGTGAATTATGACTTTGTCAACTAGAATAAGTGTGTTTAAAGTCATTTCTGTGCCTGAAACGGCTCAAAATGGAAGCTTTTGAGTAAGCAAAACTCTGTACAAATGGCAGTTTTGGTCACTGTGAGGGTTTAAAAAGTGGTTATTCAACATGAGGCATGATCCAATTGACATTTTGAATCATTTTTGGTACAGTCCAAAAAATCAATTTTTGGATGAAAAACGATGACTCCGGACCTGTCGAACGATCCCAAAATGTTCAATATGGATGAAATTTCAACATTTACTCTTTTGACACTAAATTACTGTTGGATGTGAATTATGACTTTGTCAACTAGAATAAGTGTGTTTAAAGTCATTTCTGTGCCTGAAACGGGTCAAAATGGAAGCTTTTGAGTAAGCAAAACTCTGTAAAAATGGCAGTTTTGGTCACTGTGAGGGTTTAAAAAGTGGTTATTCAACATGAGGCATGATCCAATTGACATTTTGAATCATTTTTGGTACAGTCCAGAAAATTAATTTTCGGATGAAAAGCGATGACTCTGGACCTGTCGAACGTTCCCAAAATGGTCTATAATGATGAAATGTTAACATTTAATCTTTTGACTCTAAATGACAGTTGGATGTGAATTATGACTTTGTCAACTAGAATAAGTGTGTTTAAAGTCATTTCTGTGCCTGAAACGTGTCAAAATTGAAGCTTTTGAGTAAGCAAAACTCTGTAAAAATGGCAATTTTGGTCACTGTGAGGGTTTAAAAAGTGGTTATTCAACATGAGGCACGATCCAATTGACATTTTGAATCTTTTTTGGTACAGTCTAAAAAATCAATTTTCGGATGAAAAACGATGACTCCGGACCTGTCGAACGATCCCAAAATGGTCAATATGGATGAAATTTCAACATTTGATCTTTTGACTCTAAATGACTGTTGGATGTCAATTATGACTTTGTCAACTAGAATAAGTGTGTTTAAAGTCATTTCTGCGCCTGAAACGGGTCAAAATTGAAGCTTTTGAGTAAGCAAAACTCTGTAAAAATGGCAATTTTGGTCACTGTGAGGGTTTAAAAAGTGGTTATTCAACATGAGGCATGATCCAATTGACATTTTGAATCATTTTTGGTACAGTCCAGAAAATTAATTTTCGGATGAAAAGCGATGACTCCGGACCTGTCGAACGTTCCCAAAATGGTCTATAATGATGAAATTTTAACATTTAATCTTTTGACTCTAAATGACTGTTGGATGTGAATTTTGACTTTGTCAACTAGAATAAGTGTGTTTAAAGTCATTTCTGTGCCTGAAACGGGTCAAAATTGAAGCTTTTGAGTAAGCAAAACTCTGTAAAAATGGCAATTTTGGTCACTGTGAGGGTTTAAAAAGTGGTTATTCAACATGAGGCATGATCCAATTGACATTTTGAATCATTTTTGGTACAGTCCAAAAAATCAATTTTCGGATGAAAAACGATGACTCCGGACCTGTCGAACGATCCCAAAATGGTCAATATGGATGAAATTTCAACATTTAATCTTTTGACTCTAAATGACTGTTGGATGTGAATTATGACTTTGTCAACTAAAATAAGTGTGTTTAAAGTCATTTCTGTGCCTGAAACGGGTCAAAATGGAAGCTTTTGAGTAAGCAAAACTCTGTAAACATGGCAATTTTGCTCACTGTGAGGGTTTAAAAAGTGGTTATTCAACATGAGGCATGATCCAATTGACATTTTGAATCATTTTTGGTACAGTCCAAAAAATCAATTTTCGGATGAAAAACGATGACTCCGGACCTGTCGAACGATCCCAAAATGGTCTATAATGATGAAATTTTAACATTTAATCTTTTGACTCTAAATGACTGTTGGATGTGAATTATGACTTTGTCAACTAGAATAAGTGTGTTTAAAGTCATTTTTGTGCCTGAAACGGGTCAAAATTGAAGCTTTTGAGTAAGCAAAACTCTGTAAAAATTGCAATTTTGGTCACTGTGAGGGTTTAAAAAGTGGTTATTCAACATGAGGCACGATCCAATTGACATTTTGAATCATTTTTGGTACAGTCCAAAAAATCAATTTTCGGATGAAAAACGATGACTCCGGACCTGTCGAACGATCCCAAAATGGTCAATATGGATGAAATTTCAACATTTAATCTTTTGACTCTAAATGACTGTTGGATGTGAATTATGACTTTGTCGTCTAAAATAAGTGTGTTTGAAGTCATTTCTGTGCCTGAAACGGGTCAAAATTGAAGCTTTTGAGTAAGCAAAACTCTGTAAAATTGCAATTTTGGTCACTGTGAGGGTTTAAAAAGTGGTTATTCAACATGAGGCATGATCCAATTGACATTTTGAATAATTTTTGGTACAGTCCAAAAAATCTATTTTCGGATGAAAAACGATGACTCCGGACCTGTCGAACGATCCCAAAATGTTCAATATGGATGAAATTTCAACATTTACTCTTTTGACTCTAACTTACTGTTGGATGTGAATTATGACTTTGTCAACTAGAATAAGTGTGTTTAAAGTCATTTATGTGCCTGAAACGGGTCAAAATGGAAGCTTTTGAGTAAGCAAAACTCTGTAAAAATGGCAATTTTGGTCACTGTGAGGGTTTAAAAAGTGGTTATTCAACATGAGGCATGATCCAATTGACATTTTGAATCATTTTTGGTACAGTCCAAAAAATCAATTTTCGGATGAAAAACGATGACTCCGGACCTGTCGAACGATACCAAAATGGTCTATAATGATGAAATTTCAACATTTAATCTTTTGACTCTAAATTACTGTTGGATGTGAATTATGACTTTGCCAACTAGAATAAGTGTGTTTAAAGTCATTTCTGTGCCTGAAACGGGTCAAAATGGAAGCTTTTGAGTTAGCAAAACTCTGTAAAAATGGCAATTTTGGTCACTGTGAGGGTTTAAAAAGTGGTTATTCAACATGAGGCATGACTCAATTGACATTTTGAATCATTTTTGGTACAGTCCAAAAAATCCATTTTCGGATGAAAAACGACGACTCCGGACCTGTCGAACGATCCCAAAATGGTCAATATGGATGAAATTTCAACATTTAATCTTTTGACTCTAAATGACTGTTGGATGTGAATTAGGACTTTGTCAACTAAAATAAGTGTGTTTAAAGTCATTTCTGTGCCTGAAACGGGTCAAAATTGAAGCTTTTGAGTAAGCAAAACTCTGTAAAAATGGCAATTTTGGTCACTGTGAGGGTTTAAAAAGTGGTTATTCAACATGAGGCATGATCCAATTGACATTTTGAATCATTTTTGGTACAGTCCAAAAAATCTATTTTCGGATGAAAAACGATGACTCCGGACCTGTCGAACGATACCAAAATGGTCTATAATGATGAAATTTCAACATTTAATCTTTTGACTCTAAATTACTGTTGGATGTGAATTATGACTTTGTCAACTGGAATAAGTGTGTTTAAAGTCATTTCTGTGCCTGAAACGGGTCAAAATGGAAGCTTTTGAGTTAGCAAAACTCTGTAAAAATGGCAATTTTGGTCACTGTGAGGGTTTAAAAAGTGGTTATTCAACATGAGGCATGATCCAATTGACATTTTGAATCATTTTTGGTACAGTCCAAAAAATCAATTTTCGGATGAAAAACGATGACTCCGGACCTGTCGAACGATCCCAAAATAGTCTATAATGATGAAATTTTAACATTTAATCATTTGACTCTAAATTACTGTTGGATGTGAATTAGGACTTTGTCAACTAGAATAAGTGTGTTTAAAGTCATTTCTGTGCCTGAAACGGGTCAAAATGGAAGCTTTTGAGTAAGCAAAACTCTGTAAAAATGGCAATTTTGGTCACTGTGAGGGTTTAAAAAGTGGTTATTCAACATGAGGCATGATCCAATTGACATTTTGAATCATTTTTGGTACAGTCCAAAAAATCTATTTTCGGATGAAAAACGATGACTCCGGACCTGTCGAACGATCATAAAATGGTCTATAATGATGAAATTTCAACATTTAATCTTTTGACTCTAAATTACTGTTGGAAGTGAATTATGACTTTGTCAACTAGAATAAGTGTGTTTAAAGTCATTTCTGTGCCTGAAACGGCTCAAAATGGAAGCTTTTGAGTAAGCAAAACTCTGTAAAAATGGCAATTTTGGTCACTGTGAGGGTTTAAAAAGTGGTTATTAAACATGAGGCATGATCCAATTGACATTTTGAATCATTTTTGGTACAGTCCAAAAAATCTATTTTCGGATGAAAAACGATGACTCCGGACCTGTCGAACGATCATAAAATGGTCTATAATGATGAAATTTCAACATTTAATCTTTTGACTCTAAATTACTGTTGGAAGTGAATTATGACTTTGTCAACTAGAATAAGTGTGTTTAAAGTCATTTCTGTGCCTGAAACGGGTCAAAATGGAAGCTTTTGAGTAAGCAAAACTCTGTAAAAATGGCAGTTTTGGTCACTGTGAGGGTTTAAAAAGTGGTTATTCAACATGAGGCATGATCCAATTGACATTTTGAATCATTTTTGGTACAGTCCAAAAAATCAATTTTTGGATGAAAAACGATGACTCCGGACCTGTCGAACGAACCCAAAATGTTCAATATGGATGAAATTTCAACATTTACTCTTTTGACACTAAATTACTGTTGGATGTGAATTATGACTTTGTCAACTAGAATAAGTGTGTTTAAAGTCATTTCTGTGCCTGAAACGGGTCAAAATGGAAGCTTTTGAGTAAGCAAAACTCTGTAAAAATGGCAATTTTGGTCACTGTGAGGATTTAAAAAGTGGTTATTAAACATGAGGCATGATCCAATTGACATTTTGAATCATTTTTGGTACAGTCCAAAAAATCTATTTTCGGATGAAAAACGATGACTCCGGACCTGTCGAACGATCATAAAATGGTCTATAATGATGAAATTTCAACATTTAATCTTTTGACTCTAAATTACTGTTGGAAGTGAATTATGACTTTGTCAACTAGAATAAGTGTGTTTAAAGTCATTTCTGTGCCTGAAACGGGTCAAAATGGAAGCTTTTGAGTAAGCAAAACTCTGTAAAAATGGCAGTTTTGGTCACTGTGAGGGTTTAAAAAGTGGTTATTCAACATGAGGCATGATCCAATTGACATTTTGAATCATTTTTGGTACAGTCCAAAAAATCAATTTTTGGATGAAAAACGATGACTCCGGACCTGTCGAACGATCCCAAAATGTTTAATATGGATGAAATTTCAACATTTACTCTTTTGACTCTAAATTACTGTTGGATGTGAATTATGACTTTGTCAACTAGAATAAGTGTGTTTAAAGTCATTTATGTGCCTGAAACGGGTCAAAATGGAAGCTTTTGAGTAAGCAAAACTCTGTAAAAATGGCAATTTTGGTCACTGTGAGGGTTTAAAAAGTGGTTATTCAACATGAGGCATGATCCAATTGACATTTTGAATCATTTTTGGTACAGTCCAAAAAATCAATTTTCGGATGAAAAACGATGACTCCGGACCTGTCGAACGATACCAAAATGGTCTATAATGATGAAATTTCAACATTTAATCTTTTGACTCTAAATAACTGTTGGATGTGAATTATGACTTTGTCAACTAGAATAAGTGTGTTTAAAGTCATTTCTGTGCCTGAAACGGGTCAAAATTGAAGCTTTTGAGTAAGCAAAACTCTGTAAAAATGGCAATTTTGGTCACTGTGAGGGTTTAAAAAGTGGTTATTCAGCATGAGGCATGATCCAATTGACATTTTGAATCATTTTTGGTACAGTCCAAAAAATCAATTTTCGGATGAAAAACGATGACTCCGGACCTGTCGAACGATACCAAAATGGTCTATAACGATGAAATTTCAACATTTAATCTTTTGACTCTAAATTACTGTTGGATGTGAATTATGACTTTGTCAACTGGAATAAGTGTGTTTAAAGTCATTTCTGTGCCTGAAACGGGTCAAAATGGAAGCTTTTGAGTTAGCAAAACTCTGTAAAAATGGCAATTGTGGTCACTGTGAGGGTTTAAAAAGTGGTTATTCAACATGAGGCATGATCCAATTGACATTTTGAATCATTTTTGGTACAGTCCAAAAAATCCATTTTCGGATGAAAAACGACGACTCCGGACCTGTCGAACGATCCCAAAATGGTCAATATGGATGATATTTCAACATTTAATCTTTTGACTCTAAATTACTGTTGGATGTGAATTATGACTTTGTCAACTAGAGTAAGTGTGTTTAAAGTCATTTCTGTTCCTGAAACGGGTCAAAATGGAAGCTTTTGAGTAAGCAAAACTCTGTAAAAATGGCAATTTTGGTCATTGTGAGGGTTTAAAAAGTGGTTATTCAACATGAGGCATGATCCAATTGACATTTTGAATCATTTTTGGTACAGTCCAAAAAATCTATTTTCGGATGAAAAACGATGACTCCGGACCTGTCGAACGATACCAAAATGGTCTATAATGATGAAATTTCAACATTTAATCTTTTGACTCTAAATTACTGTTGGATGTGAATTATGACTTTGTCAACTGGAATAAGTGTGTTTAAAGTCATTTCTGTGCCTGAAACGGGTCAAAATGGAAGCTTTTGAGTTAGCAAAACTCTGTAAAAATGGCAATTTTGGTCACTGTGAGGGTTTAAAAAGTGGTTATTCAACATGAGGCATGACTCAATTGACATTTTGAATCATTTTTGGTACAGTCCAAAAAATCCATTTTCGGATGAAAAACGACGACTCCGGACCTGTCGAACGATCCCAAAATGGTCAATATGGATGAAATTTCAACATTTAATCTTTTGACTCTAAATGACTGTTGGATGTGAATTAGGACTTTGTCAACTAAAATAAGTGTGTTTAAAGTCATTTCTGTGCCTGAAACGGGTCAAAATTGAAGCTTTTGAGTAAGCAAAACTCTGTAAAAATGGCAATTTTGGTCACTGTGAGGGTTTAAAAAGTGGTTATTCAACATGAGGCATGATCCAATTGACATTTTGAATCATTTTTGGTACAGTCCAAAAAATCTATTTTCGGATGAAAAACGATGACTCCGGACCTGTCGAACGATACCAAAATGGTCTATAATGATGAAATTTCAACATTTAATCTTTTGACTCTAAATTACTGTTGGATGTGAATTATGACTTTGTCAACTGGAATAAGTGTGTTTAAAGTCATTTCTGTGCCTGAAACGGGTCAAAATGGAAGCTTTTGAGTTAGCAAAACTCTGTAAAAATGGCAATTTTGGTCACTGTGAGGGTTTAAAAAGTGGTTATTCAACATGAGGCATGATCCAATTGACATTTTGAATCATTTTTGGTACAGTCCAAAAAATCAATTTTCGGATGAAAAACGATGACTCCGGACCTGTCGAACGATCCCAAAATAGTCTATAATGATGAAATTTTAACATTTAATCATTTGACTCTAAATTACTGTTGGATGTGAATTAGGACTTTGTCAACTAGAATAAGTGTGTTTAAAGTCATTTCTGTGCCTGAAACGGGTCAAAATGGAAGCTTTTGAGTAAGCAAAACTCTGTAAAAATGGCAATTTTGGTCACTGTGAGGGTTTAAAAAGTGGTTATTCAACATGAGGCATGATCCAATTGACATTTTGAATCATTTTTGGTACAGTCCAAAAAATCTATTTTCGGATGAAAAACGATGACTCCGGACCTGTCGAACGATCATAAAATGGTCTATAATGATGAAATTTCAACATTTAATCTTTTGACTCTAAATTACTGTTGGAAGTGAATTATGACTTTGTCAACTAGAATAAGTGTGTTTAAAGTCATTTCTGTGCCTGAAACGGCTCAAAATGGAAGCTTTTGAGTAAGCAAAACTCTGTAAAAATGGCAATTTTGGTCACTGTGAGGGTTTAAAAAGTGGTTATTAAACATGAGGCATGATCCAATTGACATTTTGAATCATTTTTGGTACAGTCCAAAAAATCAATTTTTGGATGAAAAACGATGACTCCGGACCTGTCGAACGAACCCAAAATGTTCAATATGGATGAAATTTCAACATTTACTCTTTTGACACTAAATTACTGTTGGATGTGAATTATGACTTTGTCAACTAGAATAAGTGTGTTTAAAGTCATTTCTGTGCCTGAAACGGGTCAAAATGGAAGCTTTTGAGTAAGCAAAACTCTGTAAAAATGGCAATTTTGGTCACTGTGAGGATTTAAAAAGTGGTTATTAAACATGAGGCATGATCCAATTGACATTTTGAATCATTTTTGGTACAGTCCAAAAAATCTATTTTCGGATGAAAAACGATGACTCCGGACCTGTCGAACGATCATAAAATGGTCTATAATGATGAAATTTCAACATTTAATCTTTTGACTCTAAATTACTGTTGGAAGTGAATTATGACTTTGTCAACTAGAATAAGTGTGTTTAAAGTCATTTCTGTGCCTGAAACGGGTCAAAATGGAAGCTTTTGAGTAAGCAAAACTCTGTAAAAATGGCAGTTTTGGTCACTGTGAGGGTTTAAAAAGTGGTTATTCAACATGAGGCATGATCCAATTGACATTTTGAATCATTTTTGGTACAGTCCAAAAAATCAATTTTTGGATGAAAAACGATGACTCCGGACCTGTCGAACGATCCCAAAATGTTTAATATGGATGAAATTTCAACATTTACTCTTTTGACTCTAAATTACTGTTGGATGTGAATTATGACTTTGTCAACTAGAATAAGTGTGTTTAAAGTCATTTATGTGCCTGAAACGGGTCAAAATGGAAGCTTTTGAGTAAGCAAAACTCTGTAAAAATGGCAATTTTGGTCACTGTGAGGGTTTAAAAAGTGGTTATTCAACATGAGGCATGATCCAATTGACATTTTGAATCATTTTTGGTACAGTCCAAAAAATCAATTTTCGGATGAAAAACGATGACTCCGGACCTGTCGAACGATACCAAAATGGTCTATAATGATGAAATTTCAACATTTAATCTTTTGACTCTAAATAACTGTTGGATGTGAATTATGACTTTGTCAACTAGAATAAGTGTGTTTAAAGTCATTTCTGTGCCTGAAACGGGTCAAAATTGAAGCTTTTGAGTAAGCAAAACTCTGTAAAAATGGCAATTTTGGTCACTGTGAGGGTTTAAAAAGTGGTTATTCAGCATGAGGCATGATCCAATTGACATTTTGAATCATTTTTGGTACAGTCCAAAAAATCAATTTTCGGATGAAAAACGATGACTCCGGACCTGTCGAACGATACCAAAATGGTCTATAACGATGAAATTTCAACATTTAATCTTTTGACTCTAAATTACTGTTGGATGTGAATTATGACTTTGTCAACTGGAATAAGTGTGTTTAAAGTCATTTCTGTGCCTGAAACGGGTCAAAATGGAAGCTTTTGAGTTAGCAAAACTCTGTAAAAATGGCAATTGTGGTCACTGTGAGGGTTTAAAAAGTGGTTATTCAACATGAGGCATGATCCAATTGACATTTTGAATCATTTTTGGTACAGTCCAAAAAATCCATTTTCGGATGAAAAACGACGACTCCGGACCTGTCGAACGATCCCAAAATGGTCAATATGGATGATATTTCAACATTTAATCTTTTGACTCTAAATTACTGTTGGATGTGAATTATGACTTTGTCAACTAGAGTAAGTGTGTTTAAAGTCATTTCTGTTCCTGAAACGGGTCAAAATGGAAGCTTTTGAGTAAGCAAAACTCTGTAAAAATGGCAATTTTGGTCATTGTGAGGGTTTAAAAAGTGGTTATTCAACATGAGGCATGATCCAATTGACATTTTGAATCATTTTTGGTACAGTCCAAAAAATCTATTTTCGGATGAAAAACGATGACTCCGGACCTGTCGAACGATACCAAAATGGTCTATAATGATGAAATTTCAACATTTAATCTTTTGACTCTAAATTACTGTTGGATGTGAATTATGACTTTGTCAACTGGAATAAGTGTGTTTAAAGTCATTTCTGTGCCTGAAACGGGTCAAAATTGAAGCTTTTGAGTAAGCAAAACTCTGTAAAAATGGCAATTTTGGTCACTGTGAGGGTTTAAAAAGTGGTTATTCAACATGAGGCATGATCCAATTGACATTTTGAATCATTTTTGGTACAGTCCAAAAAATCTATTTTCGGATGAAAAACGATGACTCCGGACCTGTCGAACGATACCAAAATGGTCTATAATGATGAAATTTCAACATTTAATCTTTTGACTCTAAATTACTGTTGGATGTGAATTATGACTTTGTCAACTGGAATAAGTGTGTTTAAAGTCATTTCTGTGCCTGAAACGGGTCAAAATGGAAGCTTTTGAGTTAGCAAAACTCTGTAAAAATGGCAATTTTGGTCACTGTGAGGGTTTAAAAAGTGGTTATTCAACATGAGGCATGATCCAATTGACATTTTGAATCATTTTTGGTACAGTCCAAAAAATCAATTTTCGGATGAAAAACGATGACTCCGGACCTGTCAAACGATCCCAAAATAGTCTATAATGATGAAATTTTAACATTTAATCATTTGACTCTAAATTACTGTTGGATGTGAATTAGGACTTTGTCAACTAGAATAAGTGTGTTTAAAGTCATTTCTGTGCCTGAAACGGGTCAAAATGGAAGCTTTTGAGTAAGCAAAACTCTGTAAAAATGGCAATTTTGGTCACTGTGAGGGTTTAAAAAGTGGTTATTCAACATGAGGCATGATCCAATTGACATTTTGAATCATTTTTGGTACAGTCCAAAAAATCTATTTTCGGATGAAAAACGATGACTCCGGACCTGTCGAACGATCCCAAAATAGTCTATAATGATGAAATTTTAACATTTAATCATTTGACTCTAAATTACTGTTGGATGTGAATTAGGACTTTGTCAACTAGAATAAGTGTGTTTAAAGTCATTTCTGTGCCTGAAACGGGTCAAAATGGAAGCTTTTGAGTAAGCAAAACTCTGTAAAAATGGCAATTTTGGTCACTGTGAGGGTTTAAAAAGTGGTTATTCAACATGAGGCATGATCCAATTGACATTTTGAATCATTTTTGGTACAGTCCAAAAAATCAATTTTCGGATGAAAAACGATGACTCCGGACCTGTCGAACGATCCCAAAATAGTCTATAATGATGAAATTTTAACATTTAATCATTTGACTCTAAATTACTGTTGGATGTGAATTAGGACTTTGTCAACTAGAATAAGTGTGTTTAAAGTCATTTCTGTGCCTGAAACGGGTCAAAATGGAAGCTTTTGAGTAAGCAAAACTCTGTAAAAATGGCAATTTTGGTCACTGTGAGGGTTTAAAAAGTGGTTATTCAACATGAGGCATGATCCAATTGACATTTTGAATCATTTTTGGTACAGTCCAAAAAATCTATTTTCGGATGAAAAACGATGACTCCGGACCTGTCGAACGATCATAAAATGGTCTATAATGATGAAATTTCAACATTTAATCTTTTGACTCTAAATTACTGTTGGAAGTGAATTATGACTTTGTCAACTAGAATAAGTGTGTTTAAAGTCATTTCTGTGCCTGAAACGGCTCAAAATGGAAGCTTTTGAGTAAGCAAAACTCTGTAAAAATGGCAGTTTTGGTCACTGTGAGGGTTTAAAAAGTGGTTATTCAACATGAGGCATGATCCAATTGACATTTTGAATCATTTTTGGTACAATCCAAAAAATCAATTTTTGGATGAAAAACAATGACTCCGGACCTGTCGAACGATCCCAAAATGTTCAATATGGATGAAATTTCAACATTTACTCTTTTGACACTAAATTACTGTTGGATGTGAATTATGACTTTGTCAACTAGAATAAGTGTGTTTAAAGTCATTTCTGTGCCTGAAACGGGTCAAAATGGAAGCTTTTGAGTAAGCAAAACTCTGTAAAAATGGCAATTTTGGTCACTGTGAGGGTTTAAAAAGTGGTTATTCAACATGAGGCATGATCCAATTGACATTTTGAATCATTTTTGGTACAGTCCAAAAAATCAATTTTCGGATGAAAAACGATGACTCCGGACCTGTCGAACGATCCCAAAATAGTCTATAATGATGAAATTTTAACATTTAATCATTTGACTCTAAATTACTGTTGGATGTGAATTAGGACTTTGTCAACTAGAATAAGTGTGTTTAAAGTCATTTCTGTGCCTGAAACGGGTCAAAATGGAAGCTTTTGAGTAAGCAAAACTCTGTAAAAATGGCAATTGTGGTCACTGTGAGGGTTTAAAAAGTGGTTATTCAACATGAGGCATGATCCAATTGACATTTTGAATCATTTTTGGTACAGTCCAAAAAATCCATTTTCGGATGAAAAACGACGACTCCGGACCTGTCGAACGATCCCAAAATGGTCAATATGGATGATATTTCAACATTTAATCTTTTGACTCTAAATTACTGTTGGATGTGAATTATGACTTTGTCAACTAGAGTAAGTGTGTTTAAAGTCATTTCTGTTCCTGAAACGGGTCAAAATGGAAGCTTTTGAGTAAGCAAAACTCTGTAAAAATGGCAATTTTGGTCATTGTGAGGGTTTAAAAAGTGGTTATTCAACATGAGGCATGATCCAATTGACATTTTGAATCATTTTTGGTACAGTCCAAAAAATCTATTTTCGGATGAAAAACGATGACTCCGGACCTGTCGAACGATACCAAAATGGTCTATAATGATGAAATTTCAACATTTAATCTTTTGACTCTAAATTACTGTTGGATGTGAATTATGACTTTGTCAACTGGAATAAGTGTGTTTAAAGTCATTTCTGTGCCTGAAACGGGTCAAAATTGAAGCTTTTGAGTAAGCAAAACTCTGTAAAAATGGCAATTTTGGTCACTGTGAGGGTTTAAAAAGTGGTTATTCAACATGAGGCATGATCCAATTGACATTTTGAATCATTTTTGGTACAGTCCAAAAAATCTATTTTCGGATGAAAAACGATGACTCCGGACCTGTCGAACGATACCAAAATGGTCTATAATGATGAAATTTCAACATTTAATCTTTTGACTCTAAATTACTGTTGGATGTGAATTATGACTTTGTCAACTGGAATAAGTGTGTTTAAAGTCATTTCTGTGCCTGAAACGGGTCAAAATGGAAGCTTTTGAGTTAGCAAAACTCTGTAAAAATGGCAATTTTGGTCACTGTGAGGGTTTAAAAAGTGGTTATTCAACATGAGGCATGATCCAATTGACATTTTGAATCATTTTTGGTACAGTCCAAAAAATCAATTTTCGGATGAAAAACGATGACTCCGGACCTGTCAAACGATCCCAAAATAGTCTATAATGATGAAATTTTAACATTTAATCATTTGACTCTAAATTACTGTTGGATGTGAATTAGGACTTTGTCAACTAGAATAAGTGTGTTTAAAGTCATTTCTGTGCCTGAAACGGGTCAAAATGGAAGCTTTTGAGTAAGCAAAACTCTGTAAAAATGGCAATTTTGGTCACTGTGAGGGTTTAAAAAGTGGTTATTCAACATGAGGCATGATCCAATTGACATTTTGAATCATTTTTGGTACAGTCCAAAAAATCTATTTTCGGATGAAAAACGATGACTCCGGACCTGTCGAACGATCCCAAAATAGTCTATAATGATGAAATTTTAACATTTAATCATTTGACTCTAAATTACTGTTGGATGTGAATTAGGACTTTGTCAACTAGAATAAGTGTGTTTAAAGTCATTTCTGTGCCTGAAACGGGTCAAAATGGAAGCTTTTGAGTAAGCAAAACTCTGTAAAAATGGCAATTTTGGTCACTGTGAGGGTTTAAAAAGTGGTTATTCAACATGAGGCATGATCCAATTGACATTTTGAATCATTTTTGGTACAGTCCAAAAAATCAATTTTCGGATGAAAAACGATGACTCCGGACCTGTCGAACGATCCCAAAATAGTCTATAATGATGAAATTTTAACATTTAATCATTTGACTCTAAATTACTGTTGGATGTGAATTAGGACTTTGTCAACTAGAATAAGTGTGTTTAAAGTCATTTCTGTGCCTGAAACGGGTCAAAATGGAAGCTTTTGAGTAAGCAAAACTCTGTAAAAATGGCAATTTTGGTCACTGTGAGGGTTTAAAAAGTGGTTATTCAACATGAGGCATGATCCAATTGACATTTTGAATCATTTTTGGTACAGTCCAAAAAATCTATTTTCGGATGAAAAACGATGACTCCGGACCTGTCGAACGATCATAAAATGGTCTATAATGATGAAATTTCAACATTTAATCTTTTGACTCTAAATTACTGTTGGAAGTGAATTATGACTTTGTCAACTAGAATAAGTGTGTTTAAAGTCATTTCTGTGCCTGAAACGGCTCAAAATGGAAGCTTTTGAGTAAGCAAAACTCTGTAAAAATGGCAGTTTTGGTCACTGTGAGGGTTTAAAAAGTGGTTATTCAACATGAGGCATGATCCAATTGACATTTTGAATCATTTTTGGTACAATCCAAAAAATCAATTTTTGGATGAAAAACAATGACTCCGGACCTGTCGAACGATCCCAAAATGTTCAATATGGATGAAATTTCAACATTTACTCTTTTGACACTAAATTACTGTTGGATGTGAATTATGACTTTGTCAACTAGAATAAGTGTGTTTAAAGTCATTTCTGTGCCTGAAACGGGTCAAAATGGAAGCTTTTGAGTAAGCAAAACTCTGTAAAAATGGCAATTTTGGTCACTGTGAGGGTTTAAAAAGTGGTTATTCAACATGAGGCATGATCCAATTGACATTTTGAATCATTTTTGGTACAGTCCAAAAAATCAATTTTCGGATGAAAAACGATGACTCCGGACCTGTCGAACGATCCCAAAATAGTCTATAATGATGAAATTTTAACATTTAATCATTTGACTCTAAATTACTGTTGGATGTGAATTAGGACTTTGTCAACTAGAATAAGTGTGTTTAAAGTCATTTCTGTGCCTGAAACGGGTCAAAATGGAAGCTTTTGAGTAAGCAAAACTCTGTAAAAATGGCAATTTTGGTCACTGTGAGGGTTTAAAAAGTGGTTATTCAACATGAGGCATGATCCAATTGACATTTTGAATCATTTTTGGTACAGTCCAAAAAATCTATTTTCGGATGAAAAACGATGACTCCGGACCTGTCGAACGATCATAAAATGGTCTATAATGATGAAATTTCAACATTTAATCTTTTGACTCTAAATTACTGTTGGAAGTGAATTATGACTTTGTCAACTAGAATAAGTGTGTTTAAAGTCATTTCTGTGCCTGAAACGGCTCAAAATGGAAGCTTTTGAGTAAGCAAAACTCTGTAAAAATGGCAATTTTGGTCACTGTGAGGGTTTAAAAAGTGGTTATTAAACATGAGGCATGATCCAATTGACATTTTGAATCATTTTTGGTACAGTCCAAAAAATCTATTTTCGGATGAAAAACGATGACTCCGGACCTGTCGAACGATCATAAAATGGTCTATAATGATGAAATTTCAACATTTAATCTTTTGACTCTAAATTACTGTTGGAAGTGAATTATGACTTTGTCAACTAGAATAAGTGTGTTTAAAGTCATTTCTGTGCCTGAAACGGGTCAAAATGGAAGCTTTTGAGTAAGCAAAACTCTGTAAAAATGGCAGTTTTGGTCACTGTGAGGGTTTAAAAAGTGGTTATTCAACATGAGGCATGATCCAATTGACATTTTGAATCATTTTTGGTACAGTCCAAAAAATCAATTTTTGGATGAAAAACGATGACTCCGGACCTGTCGAACGAACCCAAAATGTTCAATATGGATGAAATTTCAACATTTACTCTTTTGACACTAAATTACTGTTGGATGTGAATTATGACTTTGTCAACTAGAATAAGTGTGTTTAAAGTCATTTCTGTGCCTGAAACGGGTCAAAATGGAAGCTTTTGAGTAAGCAAAACTCTGTAAAAATGGCAATTTTGGTCACTGTGAGGATTTAAAAAGTGGTTATTAAACATGAGGCATGATCCAATTGACATTTTGAATCATTTTTGGTACAGTCCAAAAAATCTATTTTCGGATGAAAAACGATGACTCCGGACCTGTCGAACGATCATAAAATGGTCTATAATGATGAAATTTCAACATTTAATCTTTTGACTCTAAATTACTGTTGGAAGTGAATTATGACTTTGTCAACTAGAATAAGTGTGTTTAAAGTCATTTCTGTGCCTGAAACGGGTCAAAATGGAAGCTTTTGAGTAAGCAAAACTCTGTAAAAATGGCAGTTTTGGTCACTGTGAGGGTTTAAAAAGTGGTTATTCAACATGAGGCATGATCCAATTGACATTTTGAATCATTTTTGGTACAGTCCAAAAAATCAATTTTTGGATGAAAAACGATGACTCCGGACCTGTCGAACGATCCCAAAATGTTTAATATGGATGAAATTTCAACATTTACTCTTTTGACTCTAAATTACTGTTGGATGTGAATTATGACTTTGTCAACTAGAATAAGTGTGTTTAAAGTCATTTATGTGCCTGAAACGGGTCAAAATGGAAGCTTTTGAGTAAGCAAAACTCTGTAAAAATGGCAATTTTGGTCACTGTGAGGGTTTAAAAAGTGGTTATTCAACATGAGGCATGATCCAATTGACATTTTGAATCATTTTTGGTACAGTCCAAAAAATCCATTTTCGGATGAAAAACGACGACTCCGGACCTGTCGAACGATCCCAAAATGGTCAATATGGATGATATTTCAACATTTAATCTTTTGACTCTAAATTACTGTTGGATGTGAATTATGACTTTGTCAACTAGAGTAAGTGTGTTTAAAGTCATTTCTGTTCCTGAAACGGGTCAAAATGGAAGCTTTTGAGTAAGCAAAACTCTGTAAAAATGGCAATTTTGGTCATTGTGAGGGTTTAAAAAGTGGTTATTCAACATGAGGCATGATCCAATTGACATTTTGAATCATTTTTGGTACAGTCCAAAAAATCTATTTTCGGATGAAAAACGATGACTCCGGACCTGTCGAACGATACCAAAATGGTCTATAATGATGAAATTTCAACATTTAATCTTTTGACTCTAAATTACTGTTGGATGTGAATTATGACTTTGTCAACTGGAATAAGTGTGTTTAAAGTCATTTCTGTGCCTGAAACGGGTCAAAATGGAAGCTTTTGAGTTAGCAAAACTCTGTAAAAATGGCAATTTTGGTCACTGTGAGGGTTTAAAAAGTGGTTATTCAACATGAGGCATGACTCAATTGACATTTTGAATCATTTTTGGTACAGTCCAAAAAATCCATTTTCGGATGAAAAACGACGACTCCGGACCTGTCGAACGATCCCAAAATGGTCAATATGGATGAAATTTCAACATTTAATCTTTTGACTCTAAATGACTGTTGGATGTGAATTAGGACTTTGTCAACTAAAATAAGTGTGTTTAAAGTCATTTCTGTGCCTGAAACGGGTCAAAATTGAAGCTTTTGAGTAAGCAAAACTCTGTAAAAATGGCAATTTTGGTCACTGTGAGGGTTTAAAAAGTGGTTATTCAACATGAGGCATGATCCAATTGACATTTTGAATCATTTTTGGTACAGTCCAAAAAATCTATTTTCGGATGAAAAACGATGACTCCGGACCTGTCGAACGATACCAAAATGGTCTATAATGATGAAATTTCAACATTTATTCTTTTGACTCTAAATTACTGTTGGATGTGAATTATGACTTTGTCAACTGGAATAAGTGTGTTTAAAGTCATTTCTGTGCCTGAAACGGGTCAAAATTGAAGCTTTTGAGTAAGCAAAACTCTGTAAAAATGGCAATTTTGGTCACTGTGAGGGTTTAAAAAGTGGTTATTCAACATGAGGCATGATCCAATTGACATTTTGAATCATTTTTGGTACAGTCCAGAAAATCTATTTTCGGATGAAAAACGATGACTCCGGACCTGTCGAACGATACCAAAATGGTCTATAATGATGAAATTTCAACATTTAATCTTTTGACTCTAAATTACTGTTGGATGTGAATTATGACTTTGTCAACTGGAATAAGTGTGTTTAAAGTCATTTCTGTGCCTGAAACGGGTCAAAATGGAAGCTTTTGAGTTAGCAAAACTCTGTAAAAATTGCAATTTTGGTCACTGTGAGGGTTTAAAAAGTGGTTATTCAACATGAGGCATGATCCAATTGACATTTTGAATCATTTTTGGTACAGTCCAAAAAATCAATTTTCGGATGAAAAACGATGACTCCGGACCTGTCGAACGATCCCAAAATAGTCTATAATGATGAAATTTTAACATTTAATCATTTGACTCTAAATTACTGTTGGATGTGAATTAGGACTTTGTCAACTAGAATAAGTGTGTTTAAAGTCATTTCTGTGCCTGAAACGGGTCAAAATGGAAGCTTTTGAGTAAGCAAAACTCTGTAAAAATGGCAATTTTGGTCACTGTGAGGGTTTAAAAAGTGGTTATTCAACATGAGGCATGATCCAATTGACATTTTGAATCATTTTTGGTACAGTCCAAAAAATCTATTTTCGGATGAAAAACGATGACTCCGGACCTGTCGAACGATCATAAAATGGTCTATAATGATGAAATTTCAACATTTAATCTTTTGACTCTAAATTACTGTTGGAAGTGAATTATGACTTTGTCAACTAGAATAAGTGTGTTTAAAGTCATTTCTGTGCCTGAAACGGCTCAAAATGGAAGCTTTTGAGTAAGCAAAACTCTGTAAAAATGGCAGTTTTGGTCACTGTGAGGGTTTAAAAAGTGGTTATTCAACATGAGGCATGATCCAATTGACATTTTGAATCATTTTTGGTACAGTCCAAAAAATCAATTTTTGGATGAAAAACGATGACTCCGGACCTGTCGAACGATCCCAAAATGTTCAATATGGATGAAATTTCAACATTTACTCTTTTGACACTAAATTACTGTTGGATGTGAATTATGACTTTGTCAACTAGAATAAGTGTGTTTAAAGTCATTTCTGTGCCTGAAACGGGTCAAAATGGAAGCTTTTGAGTAAGCAAAACTCTGTAAAAATGGCAATTTTGGTCACTGTGAGGGTTTAAAAAGTGGTTATTAAACATGAGGCATGATCCAATTGACATTTTGAATCATTTTTGGTACAGTCCAAAAAATCTATTTTCGGATGAAAAACGATGACTCTGGACCTGTCGAACGATCATAAAATGGTCTATAATGATGAAATTTCAACATTTAATCTTTTGACTCTAAATTACTGTTGGAAGTGAATTATGACTTTGTCAACTAGAATAAGTGTGTTTAAAGTCATTTCTGTGCCTGAAACGGGTCAAAATGGAAGCTTTTGAGTAAGCAAAACTCTGTAAAAATGGCAGTTTTGGTCACTGTGAGGGTTTAAAAAGTGGTTATTCAACATGAGGCATGATCCAATTGACATTTTGAATCATTTTTGGTACAGTCCAAAAAATCAATTTTTGGATGAAAAACGATGACTCCGGACCTGTCGAACGAACCCAAAATGTTCAATATGGATGAAATTTCAACATTTACTCTTTTGACACTAAATTACTGTTGGATGTGAATTATGACTTTGTCAACTAGAATAAGTGTGTTTAAAGTCATTTCTGTGCCTGAAACGGGTCAAAATGGAAGCTTTTGAGTAAGCAAAACTCTGTAAAAATGGCAATTTTGGTCACTGTGAGGGTTTAAAAAGTGGTTATTCAACATGAGGCATGATCCAATTGACATTTTGAATCATTTTTGGTACAGTCCAAAAAATCAATTTTTGGATGAAAAACGATGACTCCGGACCTGTCGAACGATCCCAAAATGTTTAATATGGATGAAATTTCAACATTTACTCTTTTGACTCTAAATTACTGTTGGATGTGAATTATGACTTTGTCAACTAGAATAAGTGTGTTTAAAGTCATTTATGTGCCTGAAACGGGTCAAAATGGAAGCTTTTGAGTAAGCAAAACTCTGTAAAAATGGCAATTTTGGTCACTGTGAGGGTTTAAAAAGTGGTTATTCAACATGAGGCATGATCCAATTGACATTTTGAATCATTTTTGGTACAGTCCAAAAAATCAATTTTCGGATGAAAAACGATGACTCCGGACCTGTCGAACGATACCAAAATGGTCTATAATGATGAAATTTCAACATTTAATCTTTTGACTCTAAATAACTGTTGGATGTGAATTATGACTTTGTCAACTAGAATAAGTGTGTTTAAAGTCATTTCTGTGCCTGAAACGGGTCAAAATTGAAGCTTTTGAGTAAGCAAAACTCTGTAAAAATGGCAATTTTGGTCACTGTGAGGGTTTAAAAAGTGGTTATTCAGCATGAGGCATGATCCAATTGACATTTTGAATCATTTTTGGTACAGTCCAAAAAATCAATTTTCGGATGAAAAACGATGACTCCGGACCTGTCGAACGATACCAAAATGGTCTATAACGATGAAATTTCAACATTTAATCTTTTGACTCTAAATTACTGTTGGATGTGAATTATGACTTTGTCAACTGGAATAAGTGTGTTTAAAGTCATTTCTGTGCCTGAAACGGGTCAAAATGGAAGCTTTTGAGTTAGCAAAACTCTGTAAAAATGGCAATTGTGGTCACTGTGAGGGTTTAAAAAGTGGTTATTCAACATGAGGCATGATCCAATTGACATTTTGAATCATTTTTGGTACAGTCCAAAAAATCCATTTTCGGATGAAAAACGACGACTCCGGACCTGTCGAACGATCCCAAAATGGTCAATATGGATGATATTTCAACATTTAATCTTTTGACTCTAAATTACTGTTGGATGTGAATTATGACTTTGTCAACTAGAGTAAGTGTGTTTAAAGTCATTTCTGTGCCTGAAACGGGTCAAAATGGAAGCTTTTGAGTAAGCAAAACTCTGTAAAAATGGCAATTTTGGTCATTGTGAGGGTTTAAAAAGTGGTTATTCAACATGAGGCATGATCCAATTGACATTTTGAATCATTTTTGGTACAGTCCAAAAAATCTATTTTCGGATGAAAAACGATGACTCCGGACCTGTCGAACGATACCAAAATGGTCTATAATGATGAAATTTCAACATTTATTCTTTTGACTCTAAATTACTGTTGGATGTGAATTATGACTTTGTCAACTGGAATAAGTGTGTTTAAAGTCATTTCTGTGCCTGAAACGGGTCAAAATTGAAGCTTTTGAGTAAGCAAAACTCTGTAAAAATGGCAATTTTGGTCACTGTGAGGGTTTAAAAAGTGGTTATTCAACATGAGGCATGATCCAATTGACATTTTGAATCATTTTTGGTACAGTCCAGAAAATCTATTTTCGGATGAAAAACGATGACTCCGGACCTGTCGAACGATACCAAAATGGTCTATAATGATGAAATTTCAACATTTAATCTTTTGACTCTAAATTACTGTTGGATGTGAATTATGACTTTGTCAACTGGAATAAGTGTGTTTAAAGTCATTTCTGTGCCTGAAACGGGTCAAAATGGAAGCTTTTGAGTTAGCAAAACTCTGTAAAAATGGCAATTTTGGTCACTGTGAGGGTTTAAAAAGTGGTTATTCAACATGAGGCATGATCCAATTGACATTTTGAATCATTTTTGGTACAGTCCAAAAAATCAATTTTCGGATGAAAAACGATGACTCCGGACCTGTCGAACGATCCCAAAATAGTCTATAATGATGAAATTTTAACATTTAATCATTTGACTCTAAATTACTGTTGGATGTGAATTAGGACTTTGTCAACTAGAATAAGTGTGTTTAAAGTCATTTCTGTGCCTGAAACGGGTCAAAATGGAAGCTTTTGAGTAAGCAAAACTCTGTAAAAATGGCAATTTTGGTCACTGTGAGGGTTTAAAAAGTGGTTATTCAACATGAGGCATGATCCAATTGACATTTTGAATCATTTTTGGTACAGTCCAAAAAATCTATTTTCGGATGAAAAACGATGACTCCGGACCTGTCGAACGATCATAAAATGGTCTATAATGATGAAATTTCAACATTTAATCTTTTGACTCTAAATTACTGTTGGAAGTGAATTATGACTTTGTCAACTAGAATAAGTGTGTTTAAAGTCATTTCTGTGCCTGAAACGGCTCAAAATGGAAGCTTTTGAGTAAGCAAAACTCTGTAAAAATGGCAGTTTTGGTCACTGTGAGGGTTTAAAAAGTGGTTATTCAACATGAGGCATGATCCAATTGACATTTTGAATCATTTTTGGTACAGTCCAAAAAATCAATTTTTGGATGAAAAACGATGACTCCGGACCTGTCGAACGATCCCAAAATGTTCAATATGGATGAAATTTCAACATTTACTCTTTTGACACTAAATTACTGTTGGATGTGAATTATGACTTTGTCAACTAGAATAAGTGTGTTTAAAGTCATTTCTGTGCCTGAAACGGGTCAAAATGGAAGCTTTTGAGTAAGCAAAACTCTGTAAAAATGGCAATTTTGGTCACTGTGAGGGTTTAAAAAGTGGTTATTCAACATGAGGCACAATCCAATTGACATTTTGAATCATTTTTGGTACAGTCCAAAAAATCTATTTTCGGATGAAAAACGATGACTCTGGACCTGTCGAACGATCATAAAATGGTCTATAATGATGAAATTTCAACATTTAATCTTTTGACTCTAAATTACTGTTGGAAGTGAATTATGACTTTGTCAACTAGAATAAGTGTGTTTAAAGTCATTTCTGTGCCTGAAACGGGTCAAAATGGAAGCTTTTGAGTAAGCAAAACTCTGTAAAAATGGCAGTTTTGGTCACTGTGAGGGTTTAAAAAGTGGTTATTCAACATGAGGCATGATCCAATTGACATTTTGAATCATTTTTGGTACAGTCCAAAAAATCAATTTTTGGATGAAAAACGATGACTCCGGACCTGTCGAACGAACCCAAAATGTTCAATATGGATGAAATTTCAACATTTACTCTTTTGACACTAAATTACTGTTGGATGTGAATTATGACTTTGTCAACTAGAATAAGTGTGTTTAAAGTCATTTCTGTGCCTGAAACGGGTCAAAATGGAAGCTTTTGAGTAAGCAAAACTCTGTAAAAATGGCAATTTTGGTCACTGTGAGGATTTAAAAAGTGGTTATTAAACATGAGGCATGATCCAATTGACATTTTGAATCATTTTTGGTACAGTCCAAAAAATCTATTTTCGGATGAAAAACGATGACTCCGGACCTGTCGAACGATCATAAAATGGTCTATAATGATGAAATTTCAACATTTAATCTTTTGACTCTAAATTACTGTTGGAAGTGAATTATGACTTTGTCAACTAGAATAAGTGTGTTTAAAGTCATTTCTGTGCCTGAAACGGGTCAAAATGGAAGCTTTTGAGTAAGCAAAACTCTGTAAAAATGGCAGTTTTGGTCACTGTGAGGGTTTAAAAAGTGGTTATTCAACATGAGGCATGATCCAATTGACATTTTGAATCATTTTTGGTACAGTCCAAAAAATCAATTTTTGGATGAAAAACGATGACTCCGGACCTGTCGAACGATCCCAAAATGTTTAATATGGATGAAATTTCAACATTTACTCTTTTGACTCTAAATTACTGTTGGATGTGAATTATGACTTTGTCAACTAGAATAAGTGTGTTTAAAGTCATTTATGTGCCTGAAACGGGTCAAAATGGAAGCTTTTGAGTAAGCAAAACTCTGTAAAAATGGCAATTTTGGTCACTGTGAGGGTTTAAAAAGTGGTTATTCAACATGAGGCATGATCCAATTGACATTTTGAATCATTTTTGGTACAGTCCAAAAAATCAATTTTCGGATGAAAAACGATGACTCCGGACCTGTCGAACGATACCAAAATGGTCTATAATGATGAAATTTCAACATTTAATCTTTTGACTCTAAATAACTGTTGGATGTGAATTATGACTTTGTCAACTAGAATAAGTGTGTTTAAAGTCATTTCTGTGCCTGAAACGGGTCAAAATTGAAGCTTTTGAGTAAGCAAAACTCTGTAAAAATGGCAATTTTGGTCACTGTGAGGGTTTAAAAAGTGGTTATTCAGCATGAGGCATGATCCAATTGACATTTTGAATCATTTTTGGTACAGTCCAAAAAATCAATTTTCGGATGAAAAACGATGACTCCGGACCTGTCGAACGATACCAAAATGGTCTATAACGATGAAATTTCAACATTTAATCTTTTGACTCTAAATTACTGTTGGATGTGAATTATGACTTTGTCAACTGGAATAAGTGTGTTTAAAGTCATTTCTGTGCCTGAAACGGGTCAAAATGGAAGCTTTTGAGTTAGCAAAACTCTGTAAAAATGGCAATTGTGGTCACTGTGAGGGTTTAAAAAGTGGTTATTCAACATGAGGCATGATCCAATTGACATTTTGAATCATTTTTGGTACAGTCCAAAAAATCCATTTTCGGATGAAAAACGACGACTCCGGACCTGTCGAACGATCCCAAAATGGTCAATATGGATGATATTTCAACATTTAATCTTTTGACTCTAAATTACTGTTGGATGTGAATTATGACTTTGTCAACTAGAATAAGTGTGTTTAAAGTCATTTCTGTGCCTGAAACGGGTCAAAATGGAAGCTTTTGAGTAAGCAAAACTCTGTAAAAATGGCAATTTTGGTCATTGTGAGGGTTTAAAAAGTGGTTATTCAACATGAGGCATGATCCAATTGACATTTTGAATCATTTTTGGTACAGTCCAAAAAATCAATTTTCGGATGAAAAACGATGACTCCGGACCTGTCGAACGATCCCAAAATGGTCTATAATGATGACATTTTAACATTTAATCTTTTGTCTCTAAATTACTGTTGGATGTGAATTAGGACTTTGTCAACTAAAATAAGTGTGTTTAAAGTCTTTTCTGTGCCTGAAACGGGTCAAAATTGAAGCTTTTGAGTAAGCAAAACTCTGTAAAAATGGCAATTTTGGTCACTGTGAGGGTTTAAAAAGTGGTTATTCAACATGAGGCACGATCCAATTGACATTTTGAATCTTTTTTGGTACAGTCTAAAAAATCAATTTTCGGATGAAAAACGATGACTCCGGACCTGTCGAACGATCCCAAAATGGTCAATATGGATGAAATTTCAACATTTGATCTTTTGACTCTAAATGACTGTTGGATGTCAATTATGACTTTGTCAACTAGAATAAGTGTGTTTAAAGTCATTTCTGTGCCTGAAACGGGTCAAAATTGAAGCTTTTGAGTAAGCAAAACTCTGTAAAAATGGCAATTTTGGTCACTGTGAGGGTTTAAAAAGTGGTTATTCAACATGAGGCATGATCCAATTGACATTTTGAATCATTTTTGGTACAGTCCAGAAAATTAATTTTCGGATGAAAAGCGATGACTCTGGACCTGTCGAACGTTCCCAAAATGGTCTATAATGATGAAATTTTAACATTTAATCTTTTGACTCTAAATGACTGTTGGATGTGAATTTTGACTTTGTCAACTAGAATAAGTGTGTTTAAAGTCATTTCTGTGCCTGAAACGGGTCAAAATTGAAGCTTTTGAGTAAGCAAAACTCTGTAAAAATTGCAATTTTGGTCACTGTGAGGGTTTAAAAAGTGGTTATTCAACATGAGGCACGATCCAATTGACATTTTGAATCATTTTTGGTACAGTCCAAAAAATCAATTTTCGGATGAAAAACGATGATTCCGGACCTGTCGAACGATCCCAAAATGGTCAATATGGATGAAATTTCAACATTTAATCTTTTGACTCTAAATGACTGTTGGATGTGAATTATGACTTTGTCAACTAAAATAAGTGTGTTTAAAGTCATTTCTGTGCCTGAAACGGGTCAAAATGGAAGCTTTTGAGTAAGCAAAACTCTGTAAAAATGGCAATTTTGGTCACTGTGAGGGTTTAAAAAGTGGTTATTCAACATGAGGCATGATCCAATTGACATTTTGAATCATTTTTGGTACAGTCCAAAAAATCAATTTTCGGATGAAAAACGATGACTCCGGACCTGTCGAACGAACCCAAAATGGTCTATAATGATGAAATTTTAACATTTAATCTTTTGACTCTAAATGACTGTTGGATGTGAATTATGACTTTGTCAACTAGAATAAGTGTGTTTAAAGTCATTTCTGTGCCTGAAACGGGTCAAAATTGAAGCTTTTGAGTAAGCAAAACTCGGTAAAAAATGCAATTTTGGTCACTGTGAGGGTTTAAAAAGTGGTTATTCAACATGAGGCACGATCCAATTGACATTTTGAATCATTTTTGGTACAGTCCAAAAAATCAATTTTCGGATGAAAAACGATGACTCCGGACCTGTCGAACGATCCCAAAATGGTCAATATGGATGAAATTTCAACATTTAATCTTTTGACTCTAAATGACTGTTGGATGTGAATTATGACTTTGTCAACTAAAATAAGTGTGTTTAAAGTCATTTCTGTGCCTGAAACGGGTCAAAATTGAAGCTTTTGAGTAAGCAAAACTCTGTAAAAATTGCAATTTTGGTCACTGTGAGGGTTTAAAAAGTGGTTATTCAACATGTGGCATGATCCAATTGACATTTTGAATCATTTTTGGTACAGTCCAAAAAATCAATTTTCGGATGAAAAACGATGACTCCGGACCTGTCGAACGATCCCAAAATGGTCTATAATGATGAAATGTTAACATTTAATCTTTTGACTCTAAATTACTGTTGGATGTGAATTGTGACTTTGTAAACTAAAATAAGTGTGTTAAAAGTCATTTCTGTGCCTGAAACGGGTCAAAATTGAAGCTTTTGAGTAAGCAAAACTCTGTAAAAATTGCAATTTTGGTCACTGTGAGGGTTTAAAAAGTGGTTATTCAACATGAGGCATGATCCAATTGACATTTTGAATCATTTTTGGTACAGTCCAAAAAATCAATTTTCGGATGAAAAACGATGTCTCCGGACCTGTCGAACGATCCCAAAATGGTCTATAATGATGAAATTTTAACATTTAATCTTTTGACTCTAAATGACTGTTGGATGTGAATTATGACTTTGTCAACTAGAATAAGTGTGTTTAAAGTCATTTCTGTGCCTGAAACGGGTCAAAATGGAAGCTTTTGAGTAAGCAAAACTCTGTAAAAATGGCAATTTTGGTCACTGTGAGGGTTTAAAAAGTGGTTATTCAACATGAGGCACAATACAATTGACATTTTGAATCATTTTTGGTACAGTCCAAAAAATCAATTTTCGGATGAAAAACGATGACTTCGGACCTGTCGAACAATCCCAAAATGGTCTATAATGATGAAATTTCAACATTTAATCTTTTGACTCTAAATGACTGTTGGATGTGAATTTTGACTTTGTCAACTAGAATAAGTATGTTTAAAGTCATTTCTGTGCCTGAAACGTGTCAAAATTGAAGCTTTTGAGTAAGCAAAACTCTGTAAAAATTGCAATTTTGGTCACTGTGAGGGTTTAAAAAGTGGTTATTCAACATGAGGCATGATCTAATTGACATTTTGAATCATTTTTGGTACAGTCCAAAAAATCAATTTTCGGATGAAAAATGATGACTCCGGACCTGTCGAACGATCCCAAAATGGTCTATAATGATGAAATGTTAACATTTAATCTTTTGACTCTAAATGACAGTTGGATGTGAATTATGACTTTGTCAACTAGAATAAGTGTGTTTAAAGTCATTTCTGTGCCTGAAACGTGTCAAAATTGAAGCTTTTGAGTAAGCAAAACTCTGTAAAAATGGCAATTTTGGTCACTGTCAGGGTTTAAAAAGTGGTTATTCAACATGAGGCACGATCCAATTGACATTTTGAATCTTTTTTGGTACAGTCTAAAAAATCAATTTTCGGATGAAAAACGATGACTCCGGACCTGTCGAACGATCCCAAAATGGTCAATATGGATGAAATTTCAACATTTAATCTTTTGACTCTAAATGACTGTTGGATGTCAATTATGACTTTGTCAACTAGAATAAGTGTGTTTAAAGTCATTTCTGTGCCTGAAACGGGTCAGAATTGAAGCTTTTGAGTAAGCAAAACTCTGTAAAAATGGCAATTTTGGTCACTGTGAGGGTTTAAAAAGTGGTTATTCAACATGAGGCATGATCCAATTGACATTTTGAATCATTTTTGGTACAGTCCAGAAAATTAATTTTCGGATGAAAAGCGATGACTCCGGACCTGTCGAACGTTCCCAAAATGGTCTATAATGATGAAATTTTAACATTTAATCTTTTGACTCTAAATGACTGTTGGATGTGAATTTTGACTTTGTCAACTAGAATAAGTGTGTTTAAAGTCATTTCTGTGCCTGAAACGGGTGAAAATTGAAGCTTTTGAGTAAGCAAAACTCTGTAAAAATTGCAATTTTGGTCACTGTGAAGGTTTAAAAAGTGGTTATTCAACATGAGGCACGATCCAATTGACATTTTGAATCATTTTTGGTACAGTCCAAAAAATCAATTTTCGGATGAAAAACGATGACTCCGGACCTGTCGAACGATCCCAAAATGGTCAATATGGATGAAATTTCAACATTTAATCTTTTGACTCTAAATGACTGTTGGATGTGAATTATGACTTTGTCAACTAAAATAAGTGTGTTTAAAGTCATTTCTGTGCCTGAAACGGGTCAAAATTGAAGCTTTTGAGTAAGCAAAACTCTGTAAAAATTGCAATTTTGGTCACTGTGAGGGTTTAAAAAGTGGTTATTCAACATGAGGCATGATCCAATTGACATTTTGAATCATTTTTGGTACAGTCCAAAAAAGCATTTTTCGGATGAAAAACGATGACTCCGGACCTGTCGAACGATCCCAAAATGGTCTATAATGATGAAATTTTAACATTTAATCTTTTGACTGTAAATGACTGTTGGATGTGAATTATGACTTTTTCAACTAGAATAAGTGTGTTTAAAGTCATTTCTGTGCCTGAAACGGGTCAAAATTGAAGCTTTTGAGTAAGCAAAACTCTGTAAAAATTGCAATTTTGGTCACTGTGAGGGTTTAAAAAGTGGTTATTCAACATGAGGCATGATCCAATTGACATTTTGAATCATTTTTGGTACAGTCCAAAAAATCAATTTTCGGATGAAAAACGATGTCTCCGGACCTGTCGAACGATCCCAAAATGGTCTATAATGATGAAATTTTAACATTTAATCTTTTGACTCTAAATGACTGTTGGATGTGAATTATGACTTTGTCAACTAAAATAAGTGTGTTTAAAGTCATTTCTGTGCCTGAAACGGGTCAAAATTGAAGCTTTTGAGTAAGCAAAACTCTGTAAAAATTGCAATTTTGGTCACTGTGAGGGTTTAAAAAGTGGTTATTCAACATGAGGCATGATCCAATTGACATTTTGAATCATTTTTGGTACAGTCCAAAAAATCATTTTTCGGATGAAAAACGATGACTCCGGACCTGTCGAACGATCCCAAAATGGTCTATAATGATGAAATTTTAACATTTAATCTTTTGACTGTAAATGACTGTTGGATGTGAATTATGACTTTGTCAACTAGAATAAGTGTGTTTAAAGTCATTTCTGTGCCTGAAACGGGTCAAAATTGAAGCTTTTTGAGTAAGCAAAACTCTGTAAAAATTGCAATTTTGGTCACTGTGAGGGTTTAAAAAGTGGTTATTCAACATGAGGCATGATCCAATTGACATTTTGAATCATTTTTGGTACAGTCCAAAAAATCAATTTTCGGATGAAAAACGATGTCTCCGGACCTGTCGAACGATCCCAAAATGGTCTATAATGATGAAATTTTAACATTTAATCTTTTGACTCTAAATGACTGTTGGATGTGAATTATGACTTTGTCAACTAAAATAAGTGTGTTTAAAGTCATTTCTGTGCCTGAAATGGGTCAAAATGGAAGCTTTTGAGTAAGCAAAACTCTGTAAAAATGGCAATTTTGGTCACTGTGAGGGTTTAAAAAGTGGTTATTCAACATGAGGCATGATCCAATTGACATTTTGAATCATTTTTGGTACAGTCCAAAAAATCATTTTTCGGATGAAAAACGATGACTCCGGACCTGTCGAACGATCCCAAAATGGTCTATAATGATGAAATTTTAACATTTAATCTTTTGACTGTAAATGACTGTTGGATGTGAATTATGACTTTGTCAACTAGAATAAGTGTGTTTAAAGTCATTTCTGTGCCTGAAACGGGTCAAAATTGAAGCTTTTGAGTAAGCAAAACTCTGTAAAAATGGCAATTTTGGTCACTGTGAGGGTTTAAAAAGTGGTTATTCAACATGAGGCATGATCCAATTGACATTTTGAATCATTTTTGGTACAGTCCAAAAAATCAATTTTCGGATGAAAAACGATGTCTCCGGACCTGTCGAACGATCCCAAAATGGTCTATAATGATGAAATTTTAACATTTAATCTTTTGACTCTAAATGACTGTTGGAAGTGAATTATGACTTTGTCAACTAGAATAAGTTTGTTTAAAGTCATTTCTGTGCCTGAAACGGCTCAAAATGGAAGCTTTTGAGTAAGAAAAACTCTGTAAAAATGGCAGTTTTGGTCACTGTGAGGGTTTAAAAAGTGGTTATTCAACATGAGGCATGATCCAATTGACATTTTGAATCATTTTTGGTACAGTCCAAAAAATCAATTTTTGGATGAAAAACGATGACTCCGGACCTGTCGAACGATCCCAAAATGTTCAATATGGATGAAATTTCAACATTTACTCTTTTGACACTAAATTACTGTTGGATGTGAATTATGACTTTGTCAACTAGAATAAGTGTGTTTAAAGTCATTTCTGTGTCTGAAACGGGTCAAAATGGAAGCTTTTGAGTAAGCAAAACTCTGTAAAAATGGCAATTTTGGTCACTGTGAGGGTTTAAAAAGTGGTTATTAAACATGAGGCATGATCCAATTGACATTTTGAATCATTTTTGGTACAGTCCAAAAAATCTATTTTCGGATGAAAAACGATGACTCCGGACCTGTCGAACGATCATAAAATGGTCTATAATGATGAAATTTCAACATTTAATCTTTTGACTCTAAATTACTGTTGGAAGTGAATTATGACTTTGTCAACTAGAATAAGTGTGTTTAAAGTCATTTCTGTGCCTGAAACGGGTCAAAATGGAAGCTTTTGAGTAAGCAAAACTCTGTAAAAATGGCAATTTTGGTCACTGTGAGGGTTTAAAAAGTGGTTATTCAACATGAGGCATGATCCAATTGACATTTTGAATCATTTTTGGTACAGTCCAAAAAATCAATTTTCGGATGAAAAACGATGACTCCGGACCTGTCGAACGATACCAAAATGGTCTATAATGATGAAATTTCAACATTTAATCTTTTGACTCTAAATAACTGTTGGATGTGAATTATGACTTTGTCAACAAGAATAAGTGTGTTTAAAGTCATTTCTGTGCCTGAAACGGGTCAAAATTGAAGCTTTTGAGTAAGCAAAACTCTGTAAAAATGGCAATTTTGGTCACTGTGAGGGTTTAAAAAGTGGTTATTCAGCATGAGGCATGATCCAATTGACATTTTGAATAATTTTTGGTACAGTCCAAAAAATCCATTTTCGGATGAAAAACGATGACTCCGGACCTGTCGAACGATACCAAAATGGTCTATAACGATGAAATTTCAACATTTAATCTTTTGACTCTAAATTACTGTTGGATGTGAATTATGACTTTGTCAACTGGAATAAGTGTGTTTAAAGTCATTTCTGTGCCTGAAACGGGTCAAAATGGAAGCTTTTGAGTTAGCAAAACTCTGTAAAAATGGCAATTGTGGTCACTGTGAGGGTTTAAAAAGTGGTTATTCAACATGAGGCATGATCCAATTGACATTTTGAATCATTTTTGGTACAGTCCAAAAAATCCATTTTCGGATGAAAAACGACGACTCCGGACCTGTCGAACGATCCCAAAATGGTCAATATGGATGATATTTCAACATTTAATCTTTTGACTCTAAATTACTGTTGGATGTGAATTATGACTTTGTCAACTAGAATAAGTGTGTTTAAAGTCATTTCTGTGCCTGAAACGGGTCAAAATGGAAGCTTTTGAGTAAGCAAAACTCTGTAAAAATGGCAATTTTGGTCATTGTGAGGGTTTAAAAAGTGGTTATTCAACATGAGGCATGATCCAATTGACATTTTGAATCATTTTTGGTACAGTCCAAAAAATCAATTTTCGGATGAAAAACGATGACTCCGGACCTGTCGAACGATCCCAAAATGGTCTATAATGATGAAATTTTAACATTTAATCTTTTGACTCTAAATGACTGTTGGATGTGAATTATGACTTTGTCAACTAAAATAAGTGTGTTTAAAGTCATTTCTGTGCCTGAAACGGGTCAAAATTGAAGCTTTTGAGTAAGCAAAACTCTGTAAAAATTGCAATTTTGGTCACTGTGAGGGTTTAAAAAGTGGTTATTCAACATGAGGCATGATCCAATTGACATTTTGAATCATTTTTGGTACAGTCCAAAAAATCATTTTTCGGATGAAAAACGATGACTCCGGACCTGTCGAACGATCCCAAAATGGTCTATAATGATGAAATTTTAACATTTAATCTTTTGACTGTAAATGACTGTTGGATGTGAATTATGACTTTGTCAACTAGAATAAGTGTGTTTAAAGTCATTTCTGTGCCTGAAACGGGTCAAAATTGAAGCTTTTGAGTAAGCAAAACTCTGTAAAAATTGCAATTTTGGTCACTGTGAGGGTTTAAAAAGTGGTTATTCAACATGAGGCATGATCCAATTGACATTTTGAATCATTTTTGGTACAGTCCAAAAAATCAATTTTCGGATGAAAAACGATGTCTCCGGACCTGTCGAACGATCCCAAAATGGTCTATAATGATGAAATTTTAACATTTAATCTTTTGACTCTAAATGACTGTTGGATGTGAATTATGACTTTGTCAACTAAAATAAGTGTGTTTAAAGTCATTTCTGTGCCTGAAATGGGTCAAAATTGAAGCTTTTGAGTAAGCAAAACTCTGTAAAAATTGCAATTTTGGTTACTGTGAGGGTTTAAAAAGTGGTTATTCAACATGAGGCATGATCCAATTGACATTTTGAATCATTTTTGGTACAGTCCAAAAAATCATTTTTCGGATGAAAAACGATGACTCCGGACCTGTCGAACGATCCCAAAATGGTCTATAATGATGAAATTTTAACATTTAATCTTTTGACTGTAAATGACTGTTGGATGTGAATTATGACTTTGTCAACTAGAATAAGTGTGTTTAAAGTCATTTCTGTGCCTGAAACGGGTCAAAATTGAAGCTTTTGAGTAAGCAAAACTCTGTAAAAATGGCAATTTTGGTCACTGTGAGGGTTTAAAAAGTGGTTATTCAACATGAGGCATGATCCAATTGACATTTTGAATCATTTTTGGTACAGTCCAAAAAATCAATTTTCGGATGAAAAACGATGTCTCCGGACCTGTCGAACGATCCCAAAATGGTCTATAATGATGAAATTTTAACATTTAATCTTTTGACTCTAAATGACTGTTGGAAGTGAATTATGACTTTGTCAACTAGAATAAGTTTGTTTAAAGTCATTTCTGTGCCTGAAACGGCTCAAAATGGAAGCTTTTGAGTAAGCAAAACTCTGTAAAAATGGCAGTTTTGGTCACTGTGAGGGTTTAAAAAGTGGTTATTCAACATGAGGCATGATCCAATTGACATTTTGAATCATTTTTGGTACAGTCCAAAAAATCAATTTTTGGATGAAAAACGATGACTCCGGACCTGTCGAACGATCCCAAAATGTTCAATATGGATGAAATTTCAACATTTACTCTTTTGACACTAAATTACTGTTGGATGTGAATTATGACTTTGTCAACTAGAATAAGTGTGTTTAAAGTCATTTCTGTGCCTGAAACGGGTCAAAATGGAAGCTTTTGAGTAAGCAAAACTCTGTAAAAATGGCAATTTTGGTCACTGTGAGGGTTTAAAAAGTGGTTATTAAACATGAGGCATGATCCAATTGACATTTTGAATCATTTTTGGTACAGTCCAAAAAATCTATTTTCGGATGAAAAACGATGACTCCGGACCTGTCGAACGATCATAAAATGGTCTATAATGATGAAATTTCAACATTTAATCTTTTGACTCTAAATTACTGTTGGAAGTGAATTATGACTTTGTCAACTAGAATAAGTGTGTTTAAAGTCATTTCTGTGCCTGAAACGGGTCAAAATGGAAGCTTTTGAGTAAGCAAAACTCTGTAAAAATGGCAGTTTTGGTCACTGTGAGGGTTTAAAAAGTGGTTATTCAACATGAGGCATGATCCAATTGACATTTTGAATCATTTTTGGTACAGTCCAAAAAATCAATTTTTGGATGAAAAACGATGACTCCGGACCTGTCGAACGATCCCAAAATGTTTAATATGGATGAAATTTCAACATTTACTCTTTTGACTCTAAATTACTGTTGGATGTGAATTATGACTTTGTCAACTAGAATAAGTGTGTTTAAAGTCATTTATGTGCCTGAAACGGGTCAAAATGGAAGCTTTTGAGTAAGCAAAACTCTGTAAAAATGGCAATTTTGGTCACTGTGAGGGTTTAAAAAGTGGTTATTCAACATGAGGCATGATCCAATTGACATTTTGAATCATTTTTGGTACAGTCCAAAAAATCAATTTTCGGATGAAAAACGATGACTCCGGACCTGTCGAACGATACCAAAATGGTCTATAATGATGAAATTTCAACATTTAATCTTTTGACTCTAAATAACTGTTGGATGTGAATTATGACTTTGTCAACTAGAATAAGTGTGTTTAAAGTCATTTCTGTGCCTGAAACGGGTCAAAATTGAAGCTTTTGAGTAAGCAAAACTCTGTAAAAATGGCAATTTTGGTCACTGTGAGGGTTTAAAAAGTGGTTATTCAGCATGAGGCATGATCCAATTGACATTTTGAATCATTTTTGGTACAGTCCAAAAAATCAATTTTCGGATGAAAAACGATGACTCCGGACCTGTCGAACGATACCAAAATGGTCTATAACGATGAAATTTCAACATTTAATCTTTTGACTCTAAATTACTGTTGGATGTGAATTATGACTTTGTCAACTGGAATAAGTGTGTTTAAAGTCATTTCTGTGCCTGAAACGGGTCAAAATGGAAGCTTTTGAGTTAGCAAAACTCTGTAAAAATGGCAATTGTGGTCACTGTGAGGGTTTAAAAAGTGGTTATTCAACATGAGGCATGATCCAATTGACATTTTGAATCATTTTTGGTACAGTCCAAAAAATCCATTTTCGGATGAAAAACGACGACTCCGGACCTGTCGAACGATCCCAAAATGGTCAATATGGATGATATTTCAACATTTAATCTTTTGACTCTAAATTACTGTTGGATGTGAATTATGACTTTGTCAACTAGAATAAGTGTGTTTAAAGTCATTTCTGTGCCTGAAACGGGTCAAAATGGAAGCTTTTGAGTAAGCAAAACTCTGTAAAAATGGCAATTTTGGTCATTGTGAGGGTTTAAAAAGTGGTTATTCAACATGAGGCATGATCCAATTGACATTTTGAATCATTTTTGGTACAGTCCAAAAAATCAATTTTCGGATGAAAAACGATGACTCCGGACCTGTCGAACGATCCCAAAATGGTCTATAATGATGAAATTTTAACATTTAATCTTTTGACTCTAAATTACTGTTGGATGTGAATTAGGACTTTGTCAACTAAAATAAGTGTGTTTAAAGTCTTTTCTGTGCCTGAAACGGGTCAAAATTGAAGCTTTTGAGTAAGCAAAACTCTGTAAAAATGGCAATTTTGGTCACTGTGAGGGTTTAAAAAGTGGTTATTCAACACGAGGCACGATCCAATTGACATTTTGAATGATTTTTGGTACAGTCCAAAAAATCAATTTTCGGATGAAAAACGATGACTCCGGACCTGTCGAACGATCATAAAATGGTCTATAATGATGAAATTTCAACATTTAATCTTTTGACTCTAAATTACTGTTGGAAGTGAATTATGACTTTGTCAACTAGAATAAGTGTGTTTAAAGTCATTTCTGTGCCTGAAACGGGTCAAAATGGAAGCTTTTGAGTAAGCAAAACTCTGTAAAAATGGCAGTTTTGGTCACTGTGAGGGTTTAAAAAGTGGTTATTCAACATGAGGCATGATCCAATTGACATTTTGAATCATTTTTGGTACAGTCCAAAAAATCAATTTCTGGATGAAAAACGATGACTCCGGACCTGTCGAACGAACCCAAAATGTTCAATATGGATGAAATTTCAACATTTACTCTTTTGACACTAAATTACTGTTGGATGTGAATTATGACTTTGTCAACTAGAATAAGTGTGTTTAAAGTCATTTATGTGCCTGAAACGGGTCAAAATTGAAGCTTTTGAGTAAGCAAAACTCTGTAAAAATGGCAATTTTGGTCACTGTGAGGGTTTAAAAAGTGGTTATTCAACATGAGGCATGATCCAATTGACATTTTGAATCATTTTTGGTACAGTCCAGAAAATTAATTTTCGGATGAAAAGCGATGACTCTGGACCTGTCGAACGTTCCCAAAATGGTCTATAATGATGAAATGTTAACATTTAATCTTTTGACTCTAAATGACAGTTGGATGTGAATTATGACTTTGTCAACTAGAATAAGTGTGTTTAAAGTCATTTCTGTGCCTGAAACGTGTCAAAATTGAAGCTTTTGAGTAAGCAAAACTCTGTAAAAATGGCAATTTTGGTCACTGTGAGGGTTTAAAAAGTGGTTATGCAACATGAGGCACGATCCAATTGACATTTTGAATCTTTTTTGGTACAGTCTAAAAAATCAATTTTCGGATGAAAAACGATGACTCCGGACCTGTCGAACGATCCCAAAATGGTCAATATGGATGAAATTTCAACATTTGATCTTTTGACTCTAAATGACTGTTGGATGTCAATTATGACTTTGTCAACTAGAATAAGTGTGTTTAAAGTCATTTCTGTGCCTGAAACGGGTCAAAATTGAAGCTTTTGAGTAAGCAAAACTCTGTAAAAATGGCAATTTTGGTCACTGTGAGGGTTTAAAAAGTGGTTATTCAACATGAGGCATGATCCAATTGACATTTTGAATCATTTTTGGTACAGTCCAGAAAATTAATTTTCGGATGAAAAGCGATGACTCCGGACCTGTCGAACGTTCCCAAAATGGTCTATAATGATGAAATTTTAACATTTAATCTTTTGACTCTAAATGACTGTTGGATGTGAATTTTGACTTTGTCAACTAGAATAAGTGTGTTTAAAGTCATTTCTGTGCCTGAAACGGGTCAAAATTGAAGCTTTTGAGTAAGCAAAACTCTGTAAAAATTGCAATTTTGGTCACTGTGAGGGTTTAAAAAGTGGTTATTCAACATGAGGCACGATCCAATTGACATTTTGAATCATTTTTGGTACAGTCCAAAAAATCAATTTTCGGATGAAAAACGATGACTCCGGACCTGTCGAACGATCCCAAAATGGTCAATATGGATGAAATTTCAACATTTAATCTTTTGACTCTAAATGACTGTTGGATGTGAATTATGACTTTGTCAACTAAAATAAGTGTGTTTAAAGTCATTTCTGTGCCTGAAACGGGTCAAAATGGAAGCTTTTGAGTAAGCAAAACTCTGTAAAAATGGCAATTTTGGTCACTGTGAGGGTTTAAAAAGTGGTTATTCAACATGAGGCATGATCCAATGGACATTTTGAATCATTTTTGGTACAGTCCAAAAAATCAATTTTCGGATGAAAAACGATGACTCCGGACCTGTCGAACGATCCCAAAATGGTCTATAATGATGAAATGTTAACATTTAATCTTTTGACTCTAAATTACTGTTGGATGTGAATTGTGACTTTGTCAACTAAAATAAGTGTGTTAAAAGTCATTTCTGTGCCTGAAACGGGTCAAAATTGAAGCTTTTGAGTAAGCAAAACTCTGTAAAAATTGCAATTTTGGTCACTGTGAGGGTTTAAAAAGTGGTTATTCAACATGAGGCATGATCCAATTGACATTTTGAATCATTTTTGGTACAGTCCAAAAAATCAATTTTCGGATGAAAAACGATGTCTCCGGACCTGTCGAACGATCCCAAAATGGTCTATAATGATGAAATTTTAACATTTAATCTTTTGACTCTAAATGACTGTTGGATGTGAATTATGACTTTGTCAACTAGAATAAGTGTGTTTAAAGTCATTTCTGTGCCTGAAACGGGTCAAAATGGAAGCTTTTGAGTAAGCAAAACTCTGTAAAAATGGCAATTTTGGTCACTGTGAGGGTTTAAAAAGTGGTTATTCAACATGAGGCACAATACAATTGACATTTTGAATCATTTTTGGTACAGTCCAAAAAATCAATTTTCGGATGAAAAACGATGACTTCGGACCTGTCGAACAATCCCAAAATGGTCTATAATGATGAAATTTCAACATTTAATCTTTTGACTCTAAATGACTGTTGGATGTGAATTTTGACTTTGTCAACTAGAATAAGTGTGTTTAAAGTCATTTCTGTGCCTGAAACGGGTCAAAATTGAAGCTTTTGAGTAAGCAAAACTCTGTAAAAATGGCAATTTTGGTCACTGTGAGGGTTTAAAAAGTGGTTATTCAACATGAGGCATGATCCAATTGACATTTTGAATCATTTTTGGTACAGTCCAGAAAATTAATTTTCGGATGAAAAGCGATGACTCCGGACCTGTCGAACGTTCCCAAAATGGTCTATAATGATGAAATTTTAACATTTAATCTTTTGACTCTAAATGACTGTTGGATGTGAATTTTGACTTTGTCAACTAGAATAAGTGTGTTTAAAGTCATTTCTGTGCCTGAAACGGGTGAAAATTGAAGCTTTTGAGTAAGCAAAACTCTGTAAAAATTGCAATTTTGGTCACTGTGAAGGTTTAAAAAGTGGTTATTCAACATGAGGAACGATCCAATTGACATTTTGAATCATTTTTGGTACAGTCCAAAAAATCAATTTTCGGATGAAAAACGATGACTCCGGACCTGTCGAACGATCCCAAAATGGTCAATATGGATGAAATTTCAACATTTAATCTTTTGACTCTAAATGACTGTTGGATGTGAATTATGACTTTGTCAACTAAAATAAGTGTGTTTAAAGTCATTTCTGTGCCTGAAACGGGTCAAAATTGAAGCTTTTGAGTAAGCAAAACTCTGTAAAAATTGCAATTTTGGTCACTGTGAGGGTTTAAAAAGTGGTTATTCAACATGAGGCATGATCCAATTGACATTTTGAATCATTTTTGGTACAGTCCAAAAAATCAATTTTCGGATGAAAAACGATGTCTCCGGACCTGTCGAACGATCCCAAAATGGTCTATAATGATGAAATTTTAACATTTAATCTTTTGACTCTAAATGACTGTTGGATGTGAATTATGACTTTGTCAACTAGAATAAGTGTGTTTAAAGTCATTTCTGTGCCTGAAACGGGTCAAAATGGAAGCTTTTGAGTAAGCAAAACTCTGTAAAAATGGCAATTTTGGTCACTGTGAGGGTTTAAAAAGTGGTTATTCAACATGAGGCACAATACAATTGACATTTTGAATCATTTTTGGTACAGTCCAAAAAATCAATTTTCGGATGAAAAACGATGACTTCGGACCTGTCGAACAATCCCAAAATGGTCTATAATGATGAAATTTCAACATTTAATCTTTTGACTCTAAATGACTGTTGGATGTGAATTTTGACTTTGTCAACTAGAATAAGTGTGTTTAAAGTCATTTCTGTGCCTGAAACGGGTCAAAATTGAAGCTTTTGAGTAAGCAAAACTCTGTAAAAATGGCAATTTTGGTCACTGTGAGGGTTTAAAAAGTGGTTATTCAACATGAGGCATGATCCAATTGACATTTTGAATCATTTTTGGTACAGTCCAGAAAATTAATTTTCGGATGAAAAGCGATGACTCCGGACCTGTCGAACGTTCCCAAAATGGTCTATAATGATGAAATTTTAACATTTAATCTTTTGACTCTAAATGACTGTTGGATGTGAATTTTGACTTTGTCAACTAGAATAAGTGTGTTTAAAGTCATTTCTGTGCCTGAAACGGGTGAAAATTGAAGCTTTTGAGTAAGCAAAACTCTGTAAAAATTGCAATTTTGGTCACTGTGAAGGTTTAAAAAGTGGTTATTCAACATGAGGAACGATCCAATTGACATTTTGAATCATTTTTGGTACAGTCCAAAAAATCAATTTTCGGATGAAAAACGATGACTCCGGACCTGTCGAACGATCCCAAAATGGTCAATATGGATGAAATTTCAACATTTAATCTTTTGACTCTAAATGACTGTTGGATGTGAATTATGACTTTGTCAACTAAAATAAGTGTGTTTAAAGTCATTTCTGTGCCTGAAACGGGTCAAAATTGAAGCTTTTGAGTAAGCAAAACTCTGTAAAAATTGCAATTTTGGTCACTGTGAGGGTTTAAAAAGTGGTTATTCAACATGAGGCATGATCCAATTGACATTTTGAATCATTTTTGGTACAGTCCAAAAAATCATTTTTCGGATGAAAAACGATGACTCCGGACCTGTCGAACGATCCCAAAATGGTCTATAATGATGAAATTTTAACATTTAATCTTTTGACTGTAAATGACTGTTGGATGTGAATTATGACTTTGTCAACTAGAATAAGTGTGTTTAAAGTCATTTCTGTGCCTGAAACGGGTCAAAATTGAAGCTTTTGAGTAAGCAAAACTCTGTAAAAATTGCAATTTTGGTCACTGTGAGGGTTTAAAAAGTGGTTATTCAACATGAGGCATGATCCAATTGACATTTTGAATCATTTTTGGTACAGTCCAAAAAATCAATTTTCGGATGAAAAACGATGTCTCCGGACCTGTCGAACGATCCCAAAATGGTCTATAATGATGAAATTTTAACATTTAATCTTTTGACTCTAAATGACTGTTGGATGTGAATTATGACTTTGTCAACTAAAATAAGTGTGTTTAAAGTCATTTCTGTGCCTGAAACGGGTCAAAATTGAAGCTTTTGAGTAAGCAAAACTCTGTAAAAATTGCAATTTTGGTCACTGTGAGGGTTTAAAAAGTGGTTATTCAACATGAGGCATGATCCAATTGACATTTTGAATCATTTTTGGTACAGTCCAAAAAATCATTTTTCGGATGAAAAACGATGACTCCGGACCTGTCGAACGATCCCAAAATGGTCTATAATGATGAAATTTTAACATTTAATCTTTTGACTGTAAATGACTGTTGGATGTGAATTATGACTTTGTCAACTAGAATAAGTGTGTTTAAAGTCATTTCTGTGCCTGAAACGGGTCAAAATTGAAGCTTTTGAGTAAGCAAAACTCTGTAAAAATTGCAATTTTGGTCACTGTGAGGGTTTAAAAAGTGGTTATTTAACATGAGGCATGATCCAATTGACATTTTGAATCATTTTTGGTACAGTCCAAAAAATCAATTTTCGGATGAAAAACGATGTCTCCGGACCTGTCGAACGATCCCAAAATGGTCTATAATGATGAAATTTTAACATTTAATCTTTTGACTCTAAATGACTGTTGGATGTGAATTATGACTTTGTCAACTAGAATAAGTGTGTTTAAAGTCATTTCTGTGCCTGAAACGGGTCAAAATGGAAGCTTTTGAGTAAGCAAAACTCTGTAAAAATGGCAATTTTGGTCACTGTGAGGGTTTAAAAAGTGGTTATTCAACATGAGGCACAATCCAATTGACATTTTGAATCATTTTTGGTACAGTCCAAAAAATCAATTTTCGGATGAAAAACGATGTCTCCGGACCTGTCGAACGATCCCAAAATGGTCTATAATGATGAAATTTTAACATTTAATCTTTTGACTCTAAATGACTGTTGGAAGTGAACTATGACTTTGTCAACTAGAATAAGTGTGTTTAAAGTCATTTCTGTGCCTGAAACGGCTCAAAATGGAAGCTTTTGAGTAAGCAAAACTCTGTAAAAATGGCAATTTTGGTCACTGTGAGGGTTTAAAAAGTGGTTATTAAACATGAGGCATGATCCAATTGACATTTTGAATCATTTTTGGTACAGTCCAAAAAATCTATTTTCGGATGAAAAACGATGACTCCGGACCTGTCGAACGATCATAAAATGGTCTATAATGATGAAATTTCAACATTTAATCTTTTGACTCTAAATTACTGTTGGAAGTGAATTATGACTTTGTCAACTAGAATAAGTGTGTTTAAAGTCATTTCTGTGCCTGAAACGGGTCAAAATGGAAGCTTTTGAGTAAGCAAAACTCTGTAAAAATGGCAGTTTTGGTCACTGTGAGGGTTTAAAAAGTGGTTATTCAACATGAGGCATGATCCAATTGACATTTTGAATCATTTTTGGTACAGTCCAAAAAATCAATTTTTGGATGAAAAACGATGACTCCGGACCTGTCGAACGATCCCAAAATGTTTAATATGGATGAAATTTCAACATTTACTCTTTTGACTCTAAATTACTGTTGGATGTGAATTATGACTTTGTCAACTAGAATAAGTGTGTTTAAAGTCATTTATGTGCCTGAAACGGGTCAAAATGGAAGCTTTTGAGTAAGCAAAACTCTGTAAAAATGGCAATTTTGGTCACTGTGAGGGTTTAAAAAGTGGTTATTCAACATGAGGCATGATCCAATTGACATTTTGAATCATTTTTGGTACAGTCCAAAAAATCAATTTTCGGATGAAAAACGATGACTCCGGACCTGTCGAACGATACCAAAATGGTCTATAATGATGAAATTTAAACATTTAATCTTTTGACTCTAAATAACTGTTGGATGTGAATTATGACTTTGTCAACTAGAATAAGTGTGTTTAAAGTCATTTCTGTGCCTGAAACGGGTCAAAATTGAAGCTTTTGAGTAAGCAAAACTCTGTAAAAATGGCAATTTTGGTCACTGTGAGGGTTTAAAAAGTGGTTATTCAGCATGAGGCATGATCCAATTGACATTTTGAATCATTTTTGGTACAGTCCAAAAAATCAATTTTCGGATGAAAAACGATGACTCCGGACCTGTCGAACGATACCAAAATGGTCTATAACGATGAAATTTCAACATTTAATCTTTTGACTCTAAATTACTGTTGGATGTGAATTATGACTTTGTCAACTGGAATAAGTGTGTTTAAAGTCATTTCTGTGCCTGAAACGGGTCAAAATGGAAGCTTTTGAGTTAGCAAAACTCTGTAAAAATGGCAATTGTGGTCACTGTGAGGGTTTAAAAAGTGGTTATTCAACATGAGGCATGATCCAATTGACATTTTGAATCATTTTTGGTACAGTCCAAAAAATCCATTTTCGGATGAAAAACGACGACTCCGGACCTGTCGAACGATCCCAAAATGGTCAATATGGATGATATTTCAACATTTAATCTTTTGACTCTAAATTACTGTTGGATGTGAATTATGACTTTGTCAACTAGAATAAGTGTGTTTAAAGTCATTTCTGTGCCTGAAACGGGTCAAAATGGAAGCTTTTGAGTAAGCAAAACTCTGTAAAAATGGCAATTTTGGTCATTGTGAGGGTTTAAAAAGTGGTTATTCAACATGAGGCATGATCCAATTGACATTTTGAATCATTTTTGGTACAGTCCAAAAAATCAATTTTCGGATGAAAAACGATGACTTCGGACCTGTCGAACGATCCCAAAATGGTCTATAATGATGAAATTTTAACATTTAATCTTTTGACTCTAAATTACTGTTGGATGTGAATTAGGACTTTGTCAACTAAAATAAGTGTGTTTAAAGTCTTTTCTGTGCCTGAAACAGGTCAAAATTGAAGCTTTTGAGTAAGCAAAACTCTGTAAAAATGGCAATTTTGGTCACTGTGAGGGTTTAAAAAGTGGTTATTCAACACGAGGCACGATCCAATTGACATTTTGAATGATTTTTGGTACAGTCCAAAAAATCAATTTTCGGATGAAAAACGATGACTCCGGACCTGTCGAACGATCATAAAATGGTCTATAATGATGAAATTTCAACATTTAATCTTTTGACTCTAAATTACTGTTGGAAGTGAATTATGACTTTGTCAACTAGAATAAGTGTGTTTAAAGTCATTTCTGTGCCTAAAACGGGTCAAAATGGAAGCTTTTGAGTAAGCAAAACTCTGTAAAAATGGCAGTTTTGGTCACTGTGAGGGTTTAAAAAGTGGTTATTCAACATGAGGCATGATCCAATTGACATTTTGAATCATTTTTGGTACAGTCCAAAAAATCAATTTTTGGATGAAAAACGATGACTCCGGACCTGTCGAACGAACCCAAAATGTTCAATATGGATGAAATTTCAACATTTACTCTTTTGACACTAAATTACTGTTGGATGTGAATTATGACTTTGTCAACTAGAATAAGTGTGTTTAAAGTCATTTATGTGCCTGAAACGGGTCAAAATTGAAGCTTTTGAGTAAGCAAAACTCTGTAAAAATGGCAATTTTGGTCACTGTGAGGGTTTAAAAAGTGGTTATTCAACATGAGGCATGATCCAATTGACATTTTGAATCATTTTTGGTACAGTCCAGAAAATTAATTTTCGGATGAAAAGCGATGACTCTGGACCTGTCGAACGTTCCCAAAATGGTCTATAATGATGAAATGTTAACATTTAATCTTTTGACTCTAAATGACAGTTGGATGTGAATTATGACTTTGTCAACTAGAATAAGTGTGTTTAAAGTCATTTCTGTGCCTGAAACGTGTCAAAATTGAAGCTTTTGAGTAAGCAAAACTCTGTAAAAATGGCAATTTTGGTCACTGTGAGGGTTTAAAAAGTGGTTATTCAACATGAGGCACGATCCAATTGACATTTTGAATCTTTTTTGGTACAGTCTAAAAAATCAATTTTCGGATGAAAAACGATGACTCCGGACCTGTCGAACGATCCCAAAATGGTCAATATGGATGAAATTTCAACATTTGATCTTTTGACTCTAAATGACTGTTGGATGTCAATTATGACTTTGTCAACTAGAATAAGTGTGTTTAAAGTCATTTCTGTGCCTGAAACGGGTCAAAATTGAAGCTTTTGAGTAAGCAAAACTCTGTAAAAATGGCAATTTTGGTCACTGTGAGGGTTTAAAAAGTGGTTATTCAACATGAGGCATGATCCAATTGACATTTTGAATCATTTTTGGTACAGTCCAGGAAATTTATTTTCGGATGAAAAGCGATGACTCCGGACCTGTCGAACGTTCCCAAAATGGTCTATAATGATGAAATTTTAACATTTAATCTTTTGACTCTAAATGACTGTTGGATGTGAATTTTGACTTTGTCAACTAGAATAAGTGTGTTTAAAGTCATTTCTGTGCCTGAAACGGGTCAAAATTGAAGCTTTTGAGTAAGCAAAGCTCTGTAAAAATTGCAATTTTGGTCACTGTGAGGGTTTAAAAAGTGGTTATTCAACATGAGGCACGATCCAATTGACATTTTGAATCATTTTTGGTACAGTCCAAAAAATCAATTTTCGGATGAAAAACGATGACTCCGGACCTGTCGAACGATCCCAAAATGGTCAATATGGATGAAATTTCAACATTTAATCTTTTGACTCTAAATGACTGTTGGATGTGAATTATGACTTTGTCAACTAAAATAAGTGTGTTTAAAGTCATTTCTGTGCCTGAAACGGGTCAAAATGGAAGCTTTTGAGTAAGCAAAACTCTGTAAAAATGGCAATTTTGGTCACTGTGAGGGTTTAAAAAGTGGTTATTCAACATGAGGCATGATCCAATTGACATTTTGAATCATTTTTGGTACAGTCCAAAAAATCAATTTTCGGATGAAAAACGATGACTCCGGACCTGTCGAACGAACCCAAAATGGTCTATAATGATGAAATTTTAACATTTAATCTTTTGACTCTAAATGACTGTTGGATGTGAATTATGACTTTGTCAACTAGAATAAGTGTGTTTAAAGTCATTTCTGTGCCTGAAACGGGTCAAAATTGAAGCTTTTGAGTAAGCAAAACTCGGTAAAAAATGCAATTTTGGTCACTGTGAGGGTTTAAAAAGTGGGTATTCAACATGAGGCACGATCCAATTGACATTTTGAATCATTTTTGGTACAGTCCAAAAAATCAATTTTCGGATGAAAAACGATGACTCCGGACCTGTCGAACGATCCAAAAATGGTCTATAATGATGAAATGTTAACATTTAATCTTTTGACTCTAAATTACTCTTGGATGTGAATTGTGACTTTGTCAACTAAAATAAGTGTGTTAAAAGTCATTTCTGTGCCTGAAACGGGTCAAAATTGAAGCTTTTGAGTAAGCAAAACTCTGTAAAAATTGCAATTTTGGTCACTGTGAGGGTTTAAAAAGTGGTTATTCAACATGAGGCATGATCCAATTGACATTTTGAATCATTTTTGGTACAGTCCAAAAAATCAATTTTCGGATGAAAAACGATGTCTCCGGACCTGTCGAACGATCCCAAAATGGTCTATAATGATGAAATTTTAACATTTAATCTTTTGACTCTAAATGACTGTTGGATGTGAATTATGACTTTGTCAACTAGAATAAGTGTGTTTAAAGTCATTTCTGTGCCTGAAACGTGTCAAAATTGAAGCTTTTGAGTAAGCAAAACTCTGTAAAAATGGCAATTTTGGTCACTGTGAGGGTTTAAAAAGTGGTTATTCAGCATGAGGCATGATCCAATTGACATTTTGAATCATTTTTGGTACAGTCCAAAAAATCAATTTTCGGATGAAAAACGATGACTCCGGACCTGTCGAACGATACCAAAATGGTCTATAACGATGAAATTTCAACATTTAATCTTTTGACTCTAAATTACTGTTGGATGTGAATTATGACTTTGTCAACTGGAATAAGTGTGTTTAAAGTCATTTCTGTGCCTGAAACGGGTCAAAATGGAAGCTTTTGAGTTAGCAAAACTCTGTAAAAATGGCAATTGTGGTCACTGTGAGGGTTTAAAAAGTGGTTATTCAACATGAGGCATGATCCAATTGACATTTTGAATCATTTTTGGTACAGTCCAAAAAATCCATTTTCGGATGAAAAACGACGACTCCGGACCTGTCGAACGATCCCAAAATGGTCAATATGGATGATATTTCAACATTTAATCTTTTGACTCTAAATTACTGTTGGATGTGAATTATGACTTTGTCAACTAGAATAAGTGTGTTTAAAGTCATTTCTGTGCCTGAAACGGGTCAAAATGGAAGCTTTTGAGTAAGCAAAACTCTGTAAAAATGGCAATTTTGGTCATTGTGAGGGTTTAAAAAGTGGTTATTCAACATGAGGCATGATCCAATTGACATTTTGAATCATTTTTGGTACAGTCCAAAAAATCAATTTTCGGATGAAAAACGATGACTTCGGACCTGTCGAACGATCCCAAAATGGTCTATAATGATGAAATTTTAACATTTAATCTTTTGACTCTAAATTACTGTTGGATGTGAATTAGGACTTTGTCAACTAAAATAAGTGTGTTTAAAGTCTTTTCTGTGCCTGAAACGGGTCAAAATTGAAGCTTTTGAGTAAGCAAAACTCTGTAAAAATGGCAATTTTGGTCACTGTGAGGGTTTAAAAAGTGGTTATTCAACACGAGGCACGATCCAATTGACATTTTGAATGATTTTTGGTACAGTCCAAAAAATCAATTTTCGGATGAAAAACGATGACTCCGGACCTGTCGAACGATCATAAAATGGTCTATAATGATGAAATTTCAACATTTAATCTTTTGACTCTAAATTACTGTTGGAAGTGAATTATGACTTTGTCAACTAGAATAAGTGTGTTTAAAGTCATTTCTGTGCCTAAAACGGGTCAAAATGGAAGCTTTTGAGTAAGCAAAACTCTGTAAAAATGGCAGTTTTGGTCACTGTGAGGGTTTAAAAAGTGGTTATTCAACATGAGGCATGATCCAATTGACATTTTGAATCATTTTTGGTACAGTCCAAAAAATCAATTTTTGGATGAAAAACGATGACTCCGGACCTGTCGAACGAACCCAAAATGTTCAATATGGATGAAATTTCAACATTTACTCTTTTGACACTAAATTACTGTTGGATGTGAATTATGACTTTGTCAACTAGAATAAGTGTGTTTAAAGTCATTTATGTGCCTGAAACGGGTCAAAATTGAAGCTTTTGAGTAAGCAAAACTCTGTAAAAATGGCAATTTTGGTCACTGTGAGGGTTTAAAAAGTGGTTATTCAACATGAGGCATGATCCAATTGACATTTTGAATCATTTTTGGTACAGTCCAGAAAATTAATTTTCGGATGAAAAGCGATGACTCTGGACCTGTCGAACGTTCCCAAAATGGTCTATAATGATGAAATGTTAACATTTAATCTTTTGACTCTAAATGACAGTTGGATGTGAATTATGACTTTGTCAACTAGAATAAGTGTGTTTAAAGTCATTTCTGTGCCTGAAACGTGTCAAAATTGAAGCTTTTGAGTAAGCAAAACTCTGTAAAAATGGCAATTTTGGTCACTGTGAGGGTTTAAAAAGTGGTTATTCAACATGAGGCACGATCCAATTGACATTTTGAATCTTTTTTGGTACAGTCTAAAAAATCAATTTTCGGATGAAAAACGATGACTCCGGACCTGTCGAACGATCCCAAAATGGTCAATATGGATGAAATTTCAACATTTGATCTTTTGACTCTAAATGACTGTTGGATGTCAATTATGACTTTGTCAACTAGAATAAGTGTGTTTAAAGTCATTTCTGTGCCTGAAACGGGTCAAAATTGAAGCTTTTGAGTAAGCAAAACTCTGTAAAAATGGCAATTTTGGTCACTGTGAGGGTTTAAAAAGTGGTTATTCAACATGAGGCATGATCCAATTGACATTTTGAATCATTTTTGGTACAGTCCAGAAAATTAATTTTCGGATGAAAAGCGATGACTCCGGACCTGTCGAACGTTCCCAAAATGGTCTATAATGATGAAATTTTAACATTTAATCTTTTGACTCTAAATGACTGTTGGATGTGAATTTTGACTTTGTCAACTAGAATAAGTGTGTTTAAAGTCATTTCTGTGCCTGAAACGGGTCAAAATTGAAGCTTTTGAGTAAGCAAAGCTCTGTAAAAATTGCAATTTTGGTCACTGTGAGGGTTTAAAAAGTGGTTATTCAACATGAGGCACGATCCAATTGACATTTTGAATCATTTTTGGTACAGTCCAAAAAATCAATTTTCGGATGAAAAACGATGACTCCGGACCTGTCGAACGATCCCAAAATGGTCAATATGGATGAAATTTCAACATTTAATCTTTTGACTCTAAATGACTGTTGGATGTGAATTATGACTTTGTCAACTAAAATAAGTGTGTTTAAAGTCATTTCTGTGCCTGAAACGGGTCAAAATGGAAGCTTTTGAGTAAGCAAAACTCTGTAAAAATGGCAATTTTGGTCACTGTGAGGGTTTAAAAAGTGGTTATTCAACATGAGGCATGATCCAATTGACATTTTGAATCATTTTTGGTACAGTCCAAAAAATCAATTTTCGGATGAAAAACGATGACTCCGGACCTGTCGAACGAACCCAAAATGGTCTATAATGATGAAATTTTAACATTTAATCTTTTGACTCTAAATGACTGTTGGATGTGAATTATGACTTTGTCAACTAGAATAAGTGTGTTTAAAGTCATTTCTGTGCCTGAAACGGGTCAAAATTGAAGCTTTTGAGTAAGCAAAACTCGGTAAAAAATGCAATTTTGGTCACTGTGAGGGTTTAAAAAGTGGTTATTCAACATGAGGCACGATCCAATTGACATTTTGAATCATTTTTGGTACAGTCCAAAAAATCAATTTTCGGATGAAAAACGATGACTCCGGACCTGTCGAACGATCCCAAAATGGTCTATAATGATGAAATGTTAACATTTAATCTTTTGACTCTAAATTACTCTTGGATGTGAATTGTGACTTTGTCAACTAAAATAAGTGTGTTAAAAGTCATTTCTGTGCCTGAAACGGGTCAAAATTGAAGCTTTTGAGTAAGCAAAACTCTGTAAAAATTGCAATTTTGGTCACTGTGAGGGTTTAAAAAGTGGTTATTCAACATGAGGCATGATCCAATTGACATTTTGAATCATTTTTGGTACAGTCCAAAAAATCAATTTTCGGATGAAAAACGATGTCTCCGGACCTGTCGAACGATCCCAAAATGGTCTATAATGATGAAATTTTAACATTTAATCTTTTGACTCTAAATGACTGTTGGATGTGAATTATGACTTTGTCAACTAGAATAAGTGTGTTTAAAGTCATTTCTGTGCCTGAAACGTGTCAAAATTGAAGCTTTTGAGTAAGCAAAACTCTGTAAAAATTGCAATTTTGGTCACTGTGAGGGTTTAAAAAGTGGTTATTCAACATGAGGCATGATCTAATTGACATTTTGAATCATTTTTGGTACAGTCCAAAAAATCAATTTTCGGATGAAAAATGATGACTCCGGACCTGTCGAACGATCCCAAAATGGTCTATAATGATGAAATGTTAACATTTAATCTTTTGACTCTAAATGACAGTTGGATGTGAATTATGACTTTGTCAACTAGAATAAGTGTGTTTAAAGTCATTTCTGTGCCTGAAACGTGTCAAAATTGAAGCTTTTGAGTAAGCAAAACTCTGTAAAAATGGCAATTTTGGTCACTGTCAGGGTTTAAAAAGTGGTTATTCAACATGAGGCACGATCCAATTGACATTTTGAATCTTTTTTGGTACAGTCTAAAAAATCAATTTTCGGATGAAAAACGATGACTCCGGACCTGTCGAACGATCCCAAAATGGTCAATATGGATGAAATTTCAACATTTAATCTTTTGACTCTAAATGACTGTTGGATGTCAATTATGACTTTGTCAACTAGAATAAGTGTGTTTAAAGTCATTTCTGTGCCTGAAACGGGTCAAAATTGAAGCTTTTGAGTAAGCAAAACTCTGTAAAAATGGCAATTTTGGTCACTGTGAGGGTTTAAAAAGTGGTTATTCAACATGAGGCACGATCCAATTGACATTTTGAATCATTTTTGGTACAGTCCAAAAAATCTATTTTCGGATGAAAAACGATGACTCCGGACCTGTCGAACGATCCCAAAATGGTCAATATGGATGAAATTTCAACATTTAATCTTTTGACTCTAAATGACTGTTGGATGTGAATTATGACTTTGTCAACTAAAATAAGTGTGTTTAAAGTCATTTCTGTGCCTGAAACGGGTCAAAATTGAAGCTTTTGAGTAAGCAAAACTCTGTAAAAATTGCAATTTTGGTCACTGTGAGGGTTTAAAAAGTGGTTATTCAACATGAGGCATGATCCAATTGACATTTTGAATCATTTTTGGTACAGTCCAAAAAATCAATTTTCGGATGAAAAACGATGTCTCCGGACCTGTCGAACAATCCCAAAATGGTCTATAATGATGAAATTTTAACATTTAATCTTTTGACTCTAAATGACTGTTGGATGTGAATTATGACTTTGTCAACTAAAATAAGTGTGTTTAAAGTCATTTCTGTGCCTGAAACGGGTCAAAATTGAAGCTTTTGAGTAAGCAAAACTCTGTAAAAATTGCAATTTTGGTCACTGTGAGGGTTTAAAAAGTGGTTATTCAACATGAGGCATGATCCAATTGACATTTTGAATCATTTTTGGTACAGTCCAAAAAATCATTTTTCGGATGAAAAACGATGACTCCGGACCTGTCGAACGATCCCAAAATGGTCTATAATGATGAAATTTTAACATTTAATCGTTTGACTGTAAATGACTGTTGGATGTGAATTATGACTTTGTCAACTAGAATAAGTGTGTTTAAAGTCATTTCTGTGCCTGAAACGGGTCAAAATTGAAGCTTTTGAGTAAGCAAAACTCTGTAAAAATTGCAATTTTGGTCACTGTGAGGGTTTAAAAAGTGGTTATTCAACATGAGGCATGATCCAATTGACATTTTGAATCATTTTTGGTACAGTCCAAAAAATCAATTTTCGGATGAAAAACGATGTCTCCGGACCTGTCGAACGATCCCAAAATGGTCTATAATGATGAAATTTTAACATTTAATCTTTTGACTCTAAATGACTGTTGGATGTGAATTATGACTTTGTCAACTAGAATAAGTGTGTTTAAAGTCATTTCTGTGCCTGAAACGGGTCAAAATGGAAGCTTTTGAGTAAGCAAAACTCTGTAAAAATGGCAATTTTGGTCACTGTGAGGGTTTAAAAAGTGGTTATTCAACATGAGGCACAATCCAATTGACATTTTGAATCATTTTTGGTACAGTCCAAAAAATCAATTTTCGGATGAAAAACGATGACTCCGGACCTGTCGAACAATCCCAAAATGGTCTATAATGATGAAATTTCAACATTTAATCTTTTGACTCTAAATGACTGTTGGATGTGAATTTTGACTTTGTCAACTAGAATAAGTGTGTTTAAAGTCATTTCTGTGCCTGAAACGGGTCAAAATTGAAGCTTTTGAGTAAGCAAAACTCTGTAAAAATTGCAATTTTGGTCACTGTGAGGGTTTAAAAAGTGGTTATTCAACATGAGGCATGATCCAATTGACATTTTGAATCATTTTTGGTACAGTCCAAAAAATCAATTTTCGGATGAAAAACGATGTCTCCGGACCTGTCGAACGATCCCAAAATGGTCTATAATGATGAAATTTTAACATTTAATCTTTTGACTCTAAATGACTGTTGGATGTGAATTATGACTTTGTCAACTAAAATAAGTGTGTTTAAAGTCATTTCTGTGCCTGAAACGGGTCAAAATTGAAGCTTTTGAGTAAGCAAAACTCTGTAAAAATTGCAATTTTGGTCACTGTGAGGGTTTAAAAAGTGGTTATTCAACATGAGGCATGATCCAATTGACATTTTGAATCATTTTTGGTACAGTCCAAAAAATCATTTTTCGGATGAAAAACGATGACTCCGGACCTGTCGAACGATCCCAAAATGGTCTATAATGATGAAATTTTAACATTTAATCTTTTGACTCTAAATGACTGTTGGATGTGAATTATGACTTTGTCAACTAAAATAAGTGTGTTTAAAGTCATTTCTGTGCCTGAAACGGGTCAAAATTGAAGCTTTTGAGTAAGCAAAACTCTGTAAAAATTGCAATTTTGGTCACTGTGAGGGTTTAAAAAGTGGTTATTCAACATGAGGCACAATCCAATTGACATTTTGAATCATTTTTTGTACAGTCCAAAAAATCAATTTTCGGATGAAAAACGATGACTCCGGACCTGTCGAACAATCCCAAAATGGTCTATAATGATGAAATTTCAACATTTAATCTTTTGACTCTAAATGACTGTTGGATGTGAATTTTGACTTTGTCAACTAGAATAAGTGTGTTTAAAGTCATTTCTGTGCCTGAAACAGGTCAAAATTGAAGCTTTTGAGTAAGCAAAACTCTGTAAAAATTGCAATTTTGGTCACTGTGAGGTTTTAAAAAGTGGTTATTCAACATGAGGCACGATCCAATTGACATTTTGAATCATTTTTGGTACAGTCCAAAAAATAAATTTTCGGATGAAAAACGATGACTCCGGACCTGTCAAACGATCCCAAAATGGTCAATATGGTGAAATTTCAACATTTAAACTTTTGACTCTAAATGACTGTTGGATGTGAATTATGACTTTGTCAACTAAAATAAGTGTGTTTAAAGTCATTTCTGTGCCTGAAACGGGTCAAAATGGACGCTTTTGAGTAAGCAAAACTCTGTAAAAATGGCAATTTTGGTCACTGTGAGGGTTTAAAAAGTGGTTATTCAACATGAGGCATCATCCAATTGACATTTTGAATCATTTTTGGTACAGTCCAAAAAATCAATTTTCAGATGAAAAACGATGACTCCGGACCTGTCGAACGATCCCAAAATGGTCTATAATGATGAAATTTCAACATTTAATCTTTTGACTCTAAATGACTGTTGGATGTGAATTATGACTTTGTCAACTAAAATAAGTGTGTTTAAAGTCATTTCTGTGCCTGAAACGGGTCAAAATTGAAGCTTTTGAGTAAGCAAAACTCTGTAAAAATTGCAATTTTGGTCACTGTGAGGGTTTAAAAAGTGGTTATTCAACATGAGGCACGATCCAATTGACATTTTGAATAATTTTTGGTACAGTCCAAAAAATCAATTTTCGGATGAAAAACGATGACTCCGGACCTGTCGAACGATCCCAAAATGGTCTATAATGATGAAATGTTAACATTTAATCTTTTGACTCAAAATTACTCTTGGATGTGAATTGTGACTTTGTCAACTAAAATAAGTGTGTTAAAAGTCATTTCTGTGCCTGAAACGGGTCAAAATTGAAGCTTTTGAGTAAGCAAAACTCTGTAAAAATTGCAATTTTGGTCACTGTGAGGGTTTAAAAAGTGGTTATTCAACATGAGGCATGATCCAATTGACATTTTGAATCATTTTTGGTACAGTCCAAAAAATCAATTTTCGGATGAAAAACGATGTCTCCGGACCTGTCGAACGATCCCAAAATGGTCTATAATGATGAAATGTTAACATTTAATCTTTTGACTCTAAATGACAGTTGGATGTGAATTATGACTTTGTCAACTAGAATAAGTGTGTTTAAAGTCATTTCTGTGCCTGAAACGTGTCAAAATTGAAGCTTTTGAGTAAGCAAAACTCTGTAAAAATGGCAATTTTGGTCACTGTCAGGGTTTAAAAAGTGGTTATTCAACATGAGGCACGATCCAATTGACATTTTGAATCTTTTTTGGTACAGTCTAAAAAATCAATTTTCGGATGAAAAACGATGACTCCGGACCTGTCGAACGATCCCAAAATGGTCAATATGGATGAAATTTCAACATTTAATCTTTTGACTCTAAATGACTGTTGGATGTCAATTATGACTTTGTCAACTAGAATAAGTGTGTTTAAAGTCATTTCTGTGCCTGAAACGGGTCAAAATTGAAGCTTTTGAGTAAGCAAAACTCTGTAAAAATGGCAATTTTGGTCACTGTGAGGGTTTAAAAAGTGGTTATTCAACATGAGGCATGATCCAATTGACATTTTGAATCATTTTTGGTACAGTCCAGAAAATTAATTTTCGGATGAAAAGCGATGACTCCGGACCTGTCGAACGTTCCCAAAATGGTCTATAATGATGAAATTTTAATATTTAATCTTTTGACTCTAAATGACTGTTGGATGTGAATTTTGACTTTGTCAACTAGAATACGTGTGTTTAAAGTCATTTCTGTGCCTGAAACGGGTGAAAATTGAAGCTTTTGAGTAAGCAAAACTCTGTAAAAAGTGCAATTTTGGTCACTGTGAGGGTTTAAAAAGTGGTTATTCAACATGAGGCACGATCCAATTGACATTTTGAATCATTTTTGGTACAGTCCAAAAAATCAATTTTCGGATGAAAAACGATGACTCCGGACCTGTCGAACGATCCCAAAATGGTCAATATGGATGAAATTTCAACATTTAATCTTTTGACTCTAAATGACTGTTGGATGTGAATTATGACTTTGTCAACTAAAATAAGTGTGTTTAAAGTCATTTCTGTGCCTGAAACGGGTCAAAATTGAAGCTTTTGAGTAAGCAAAACTCTGTAAAAATTGCAATTTTGGTCACTGTGAGGGTTTAAAAAGTGGTTATTCAACATGAGGCATGATCCAATTGACATTTTGAATCATTTTTGGTACAGTCCAAAAAATCATTTTTCGGATGAAAAACGATGACTCCGGACCTGTCGAACGATCCCAAAATGGTCTATAATGATGAAATTTTAACATTTAATCGTTTGACTGTAAATGACTGTTGGATGTGAATTATGACTTTGTCAACTAGAATAAGTGTGTTTAAAGTCATTTCTGTGCCTGAAACGGGTCAAAATTGAAGCTTTTGAGTAAGCAAAACTCTGTAAAAATTGCAATTTTGGTCACTGTGAGGGTTTAAAAAGTGGTTATTCAACATGAGGCATGATCCAATTGACATTTTGAATCATTTTTGGTACAGTCCAAAAAATCAATTTTCGGATGAAAAACGATGTCTCCGGACCTGTCGAACGATCCCAAAATGGTCTATAATGATGAAATTTTAACATTTAATCTTTTGACTCTAAATGACTGTTGGATGTGAATTATGACTTTGTCAACTAGAATAAGTGTGTTTAAAGTCATTTCTGTGCCTGAAACGGGTCAAAATGGAAGCTTTTGAGTAAGCAAAACTCTGTAAAAATGGCAATTTTGGTCACTGTGAGGGTTTAAAAAGTGGTTATTCAACATGAGGCACAATCCAATTGACATTTTGAATCATTTTTGGTACAGTCCAAAAAATCAATTTTCGGATGAAAAACGATGACTCCGGACCTGTCGAACAATCCCAAAATGGTCTATAATGATGAAATTTCAACATTTAATCTTTTGACTCTAAATGACTGTTGGATGTGAATTTTGACTTTGTCAACTAGAATAAGTGTGTTTAAAGTCATTTCTGTGCCTGAAACGGGTCAAAATTGAAGCTTTTGAGTAAGCAAAACTCTGTAAAAATTGCAATTTTGGTCACTGTGAGGGTTTAAAAAGTGGTTATTCAACATGAGGCATGATCCAATTGACATTTTGAATCATTTTTGGTACAGTCCAAAAAATCAATTTTCGGATGAAAAACGATGTCTCCGGACCTGTCGAACGATCCCAAAATGGTCTATAATGATGAAATTTTAACATTTAATCTTTTGACTCTAAATGACTGTTGGATGTGAATTATGACTTTGTCAACTAAAATAAGTGTGTTTAAAGTCATTTCTGTGCCTGAAACGGGTCAAAATTGAAGCTTTTGAGTAAGCAAAACTCTGTAAAAATTGCAATTTTGGTCACTGTGAGGGTTTAAAAAGTGGTTATTCAACATGAGGCATGATCCAATTGACATTTTGAATCATTTTTGGTACAGTCCAAAAAATCATTTTTCGGATGAAAAACGATGACTCCGGACCTGTCGAACGATCCCAAAATGGTCTATAATGATGAAATTTTAACATTTAATCTTTTGACTCTAAATGACTGTTGGATGTGAATTATGACTTTGTCAACTAAAATAAGTGTGTTTAAAGTCATTTCTGTGCCTGAAACGGGTCAAAATTGAAGCTTTTGAGTAAGCAAAACTCTGTAAAAATTGCAATTTTGGTCACTGTGAGGGTTTAAAAAGTGGTTATTCAACATGAGGCACAATCCAATTGACATTTTGAATCATTTTTTGTACAGTCCAAAAAATCAATTTTCGGATGAAAAACGATGACTCCGGACCTGTCGAACAATCCCAAAATGGTCTATAATGATGAAATTTCAACATTTAATCTTTTGACTCTAAATGACTGTTGGATGTGAATTTTGACTTTGTCAACTAGAATAAGTGTGTTTAAAGTCATTTCTGTGCCTGAAACAGGTCAAAATTGAAGCTTTTGAGTAAGCAAAACTCTGTAAAAATTGCAATTTTGGTCACTGTGAGGGTTTAAAAAGTGGTTATTCAACATGAGGCACGATCCAATTGACATTTTGAATCATTTTTGGTACAGTCCAAAAAATAAATTTTCGGATGAAAAACGATGACTCCGGACCTGTCAAACGATCCCAAAATGGTCAATATGGTGAAATTTCAACATTTAAACTTTTGACTCTAAATGACTGTTGGATGTGAATTATGACTTTGTCAACTAAAATAAGTGTGTTTAAAGTCATTTCTGTGCCTGAAACGGGTCAAAATGGACGCTTTTGAGTAAGCAAAACTCTGTAAAAATGGCAATTTTGGTCACTGTGAGGGTTTAAAAAGTGGTTATTCAACATGAGGCATCATCCAATTGACATTTTGAATCATTTTTGGTACAGTCCAAAAAATCAATTTTCAGATGAAAAAAGATGACTCCGGACCTGTCGAACGATCCCAAAATGGTCTATAATGATGAAATTTCAACATTTAATCTTTTGACTCTAAATGACTGTTGGATGTGAATTATGACTTTGTCAACTAAAATAAGTGTGTTTAAAGTCATTTCTGTGCCTGAAACGGGTCAAAATGGAAGCTTTTGAATAAGCAATACTCTGTAAAAATGGCAATTTTGGTCACTGTGAGGGTTTAAAAAGTGGTTATTCAACATGAGGCATGATCCAATTGACATTTTGAATCATTTTTGGTACAGTCCAAAAAATCAATTTTCGGATGAAAAACGATGACTCCGGACCTGTCGAACAATCCCAAAATGGTCTATAATGATGAAATTTTAACATTTAATCTTTTGATTCTAAATGACTGTTGGATGTGAATTATGACTTTGTCAACTAGAATAAGTGTGTTTAAAGTCATTTCTGTGCCTGAAACGGGTCAAAATTGAAGCTTTTGAGTAAGCAAAACTCTGTAAAAATTGCAATTTTGGTCACTGTGAGGGTTTAAAAAGTGGTTATTCAACATGAGGCACGATCCAATTGACATTTTGAATAATTTTTGGTACAGTCCAAAAAATCAATTTTCGGATGAAAAACGATGACTCCGGACCTGTCGAACGATCCCAAAATGGTCTATAATGATGAAATTTTAACATTTAATCTTTTGACTCAAAATGACTGTTGGATGTGAATTATGACTTTGTCAACTAGAATAAGTGTGTTTAAAGTCATTTCTGTGCCTGAAACGGGTCAAAATTGAAGCTTTTGAGTAAGCAAAACTCTGTAAAAATTGCAATTTTGGTCACTGTGAGGGTTTAAAAAGTGGTTATTCAACATGAGGCATGATCCAATTGACATTTTGAATCATTTTTGGTACAGTCCAAAAAATCAATTTTCGGATGAAAAACGATGACTCCGGACCTGTCGAACGATCCCAAAATGGTCTATAATGATGAAATGTTAACATTTAATCTTTTGACTCTAAATTACTCTTGGATGTGAATTGTGACTTTGTCAACTAAAATAAGTGTGTTAAAAGTCATTTCTGTGCCTGAAACGGGTCAAAATTGAAGCTTTTGAGTAAGCAAAACTCTGTAAAAATTGCAATTTTGGTCACTGTGAGGGTTTAAAAAGTGGTTATTCAACATGAGGCATGATCCAATTGACATTTTGAATCATTTTTGGTACAGTCCAAAAAATCAATTTTCGGATGAAAAACGATGTCTCCGGACCTGTCGAACGATCCCAAAATGGTCTATAATGATGAAATTTTAACATTTAATCTTTTGACTCTAAATGACTGTTGGATGTGAATTATGACTTTGTCAACTAGAATAAGTGTGTTTAAAGTCATTTCTGTGCCTGAAACGTGTCAAAATTGAAGCTTTTGAGTAAGCAAAACTCTGTAAAAATTGCAATTTTGGTCACTGTGAGGGTTTAAAAAGTGGTTATTCAACATGAGGCATGATCTAATTGACATTTTGAATCATTTTTGGTACAGTCCAAAAAATCAATTTTCGGATGAAAAATGATGACTCCGGACCTGTCGAACGATCCCAAAATGGTCTATAATGATGAAATGTTAACATTTAATCTTTTGACTCTAAATGACAGTTGGATGTGAATTATGACTTTGTCAACTAGAATAAGTGTGTTTAAAGTCATTTCTGTGCCTGAAACGTGTCAAAATTGAAGCTTTTGAGTAAGCAAAACTCTGTAAAAATGGCAATTTTGGTCACTGTCAGGGTTTAAAAAGTGGTTATTCAACATGAGGCACGATCCAATTGACATTTTGAATCTTTTTTGGTACAGTCTAAAAAATCAATTTTCGGATGAAAAACGATGACTCCGGACCTGTCGAACGATCCCAAAATGGTCAATATGGATGAAATTTCAACATTTAATCTTTTGACTCTAAATGACTGTTGGATGTCAATTATGACTTTGTCAACTAGAATAAGTGTGTTTAAAGTCATTTCTGTGCCTGAAACGGGTCAAAATTGAAGCTTTTGAGTAAGCAAAACTCTGTAAAAATGGCAATTTTGGTCACTGTGAGGGTTTAAAAAGTGGTTATTCAACATGAGGCATGATCCAATTGACATTTTGAATCATTTTTGGTACAGTCCAGAAAATTAATTTTCGGATGAAAAGCGATGACTCCGGACCTGTCGAACGTTCCCAAAATGGTCTATAATGATGAAATTTTAATATTTAATCTTTTGACTCTAAATGACTGTTGGATGTGAATTTTGACTTTGTCAACTAGAATAAGTGTGTTTAAAGTCATTTCTGTGCCTGAAACGGGTGAAAATTGAAGCTTTTGAGTAAGCAAAACTCTGTAAAAATTGCAATTTTGGTCACTGTGAGGGTTTAAAAAGTGGTTATTCAACATGAGGCACGATCCAATTGACATTTTGAATCATTTTTGGTACAGTCCAAAAAATCAATTTTCGGATGAAAAACGATGACTCCGGACCTGTCGAACGATCCCAAAATGGTCAATATGGATGAAATTTCAACATTTAATCTTTTGACTCTAAATGACTGTTGGATGTGAATTATGACTTTGTCAACTAAAATAAGTGTGTTTAAAGTCATTTCTGTGCCTGAAACGGGTCAAAATTGAAGCTTTTGAGTAAGCAAAACTCTGTAAAAATTGCAATTTTGGTCACTGTGAGGGTTTAAAAAGTGGTTATTCAACATGAGGCATGATCCAATTGACATTTTGAATCATTTTTGGTACAGTCCAAAAAATCATTTTTCGGATGAAAAACGATGACTCCGGACCTGTCGAACGATCCCAAAATGGTCTATAATGATGAAATTTTAACATTTAATCTTTTGACTGTAAATGACTGTTGGATGTGAATTATGACTTTGTCAACTAGAATAAGTGTGTTTAAAGTCATTTCTGTGCCTGAAACGGGTCAAAATTGAAGCTTTTGAGTAAGCAAAACTCTGTAAAAATTGCAATTTTGGTCACTGTGAGGGTTTAAAAAGTGGTTATTCAACATGAGGCATGATCCAATTGACATTTTGAATCATTTTTGGTACAGTCCAAAAAATAAATTTTCGGATGAAAAACGATGTCTCCGGACCTGTCGAACGATCCCAAAATGGTCTATAATGATGAAATTTTAACATTTAATCTTTTGACTCTAAATGACTGTTGGATGTGAATTATGACTTTGTCAACTAAAATAAGTGTGTTTAAAGTCATTTCTGTGCCTGAAACGGGTCAAAATTGAAGCTTTTGAGTAAGCAAAACTCTGTAAAAATTGCAATTTTGGTCACTGTGAGGGTTTAAAAAGTGGTTATTCAACATGAGGCATGATCCAATTGACATTTTGAATCATTTTTGGTACAGTCCAAAAAATCATTTTTCGGATGAAAAACGATGACTCCGGACCTGTCGAACGATCCCAAAATGGTCTATAATGATGAAATTTTAACATTTAATCGTTTGACTGTAAATGACTGTTGGATGTGAATTATGACTTTGTCAACTAGAATAAGTGTGTTTAAAGTCATTTCTGTGCCTGAAACGGGTCAAAATTGAAGCTTTTGAGTAAGCAAAACTCTGTAAAAATTGCAATTTTGGTCACTGTGAGGGTTTAAAAAGTGGTTATTCAACATGAGGCATGATCCAATTGACATTTTGAATCATTTTTGGTACAGTCCAAAAAATCAATTTTCGGATGAAAAACGATGTCTCCGGACCTGTCGAACGATCCCAAAATGGTCAATATGGTGAAATTTCAACATTTAAACTTTTGACTCTAAATGACTGTTGGATGTGAATTATGACTTTGTCAACTAAAATAAGTGTGTTTAAAGTCATTTCTGTGCCTGAAACGGGTCAAAATGGACGCTTTTGAGTAAGCAAAACTCTGTAAAAATGGCAATTTTGGTCACTGTGAGGGTTTAAAAAGTGGTTATTCAACATGAGGCATCATCCAATTGACATTTTGAATCATTTTTGGTACAGTCCAAAAAATCAATTTTCAGATGAAAAACGATGACTCCGGACCTGTCGAACGATCCCAAAATGGTCTATAATGATGAAATTTCAACATTTAATCTTTTGACTCTAAATGACTGTTGGATGTGAATTATGACTTTGTCAACTAAAATAAGTGTGTTTAAAGTCATTTCTGTGCCTGAAACGGGTCAAAATGGAAGCTTTTGAATAAGCAAAACTCTGTAAAAATGGCAATTTTGGTCACTGTGAGGGTTTAAAAAGTGGTTATTCAACATGAGGCATGATCCAATTGACATTTTGAATCATTTTTGGTACAGTCCAAAAAATCAATTTTCGGATGAAAAACGATGACTCCGGACCTGTCGAACAATCCCAAAATGGTCTATAATGATGAAATTTTAACATTTAATCTTTTGATTCTAAATGACTGTTGGATGTGAATTATGACTTTGTCAACTAGAATAAGTGTGTTTAAAGTCATTTCTGTGCCTGAAACGGGTCAAAATTGAAGCTTTTGAGTAAGCAAAACTCTGTAAAAATTGCAATTTTGGTCACTGTGAGGGTTTAAAAAGTGGTTATTCAACATGAGGCACGATCCAATTGACATTTTGAATAATTTTTGGTACAGTCCAAAAAATCAATTTTCGGATGAAAAACGATGACTCCGGACCTGTCGAACGATCCCAAAATGGTCTATAATGATGAAATTTTAACATTTAATCTTTTGACTCAAAATGACTGTTGGATGTGAATTATGACTTTGTCAACTAGAATAAGTGTGTTTAAAGTCATTTCTGTGCCTGAAACGGGTCAAAATTGAAGCTTTTGAGTAAGCAAAACTCTGTAAAAATTGCAATTTTGGTCACTGTGAGGGTTTAAAAAGTGGTTATTCAACATGAGGCATGATCCAATTGACATTTTGAATCATTTTTGGTACAGTCCAAAAAATCAATTTTCGGATGAAAAACGATGTCTCCGGACCTGTCGAACGATCCCAAAATAGTCTATAATGATGAAATTTTAACATTTAATCTTTTGACTTTAAATGACTGTTGGATGTGAATTATGACTTTGTCAACTAGAATAAGTGTGTTTAAAGTCATTTCTGTGCCTGAAACGGGTCACAATGGAAGCTTTTGAGTAAGCAAAACTCTGTAAAAATGGCAATTTTGGTCACTGTGAGGGTTTAAAAAGTGGTTATTCAATATGAGGCATGATCCAATTGACATTTTGAATCATTTTTGGTACAGTCCAAAAAATCAATTTTCGGATGAAAAACGATGACTCCGGACCTGTCGAACGATCATAAAATGGTCTATAATGATGAAATTTCAACATTTAATCTTTTGACTCTAAATTACTGTTGGAAGTGAATTATGACTTTGTCAACTAGAATAAGTGTGTTTAAAGTCATTTCTGTACGTGAAACGGCTCAAAATGGAAGCTTTTGAGTAAGCAAAACTCTGTAAAAATGGCAGTTTTGGTCACTGTGAGGGTTTAAAAAGTGGTTATTCAACATGAGGCATGATCCAATTGACATTTTGAATCATTTTTGGTACAGTCCAAAAAATCAATTTTTGGATGAAAAACGATGACTCCGGACCTGTCGAACGATCCCAAAATGTTCAATATGGATGAAATTTCAACATTTACTCTTTTGACACTAAATTACTGTTGGATGTGAATTATGACTTTGTCAACTAGAATAAGTGTGTTTAAAGTCATTTCTGTGCCTGAAACGGGTCAAAATTGAAGCTTTTGAGTAAGCAAAACTCTGTAAAAATTGCAATTTTGGTCACTGTGAGGGTTTAAAAAGTGGTTATTCAACATGAGGCATGATCCAATTGACATTTTGAATCATTTTTGGTACAGTCCAAAAAATCAATTTTCGGATGAAAAACGATGACTCCGGACCTGTCGAACGATCCCAAAATGGTCTATAATGATGAAATGTTAACATTTAATCTTTTGACTCTAAATTACTCTTGGATGTGAATTGTGACTTTGTCAACTAAAATAAGTGTGTTAAAAGTCATTTCTGTGCCTGAAACGGGTCAAAATTGAAGCTTTTGAGTAAGCAAAACTCTGTAAAAATTGCAATTTTGGTCACTGTGAGGGTTTAAAAAGTGGTTATTCAACATGAGGCATGATCCAATTGACATTTTGAATCATTTTTGGTACAGTCCAAAAAATCAATTTTCGGATGAAAAACGATGTCTCCGGACCTGTCGAACGATCCCAAAATGGTCTATAATGATGAAATTTTAACATTTAATCTTTTGACTCTAAATGACTGTTGGATGTGAATTATGACTTTGTCAACTAGAATAAGTGTGTTTAAAGTCATTTCTGTGCCTGAAACGTGTCAAAATTGAAGCTTTTGAGTAAGCAAAACTCTGTAAAAATTGCAATTTTGGTCACTGTGAGGGTTTAAAAAGTGGTTATTCAACATGAGGCATGATCTAATTGACATTTTGAATCATTTTTGGTACAGTCCAAAAAATCAATTTTCGGATGAAAAATGATGACTCCGGACCTGTCGAACGATCCCAAAATGGTCTATAATGATGAAATGTTAACATTTAATCTTTTGACTCTAAATGACAGTTGGATGTGAATTATGACTTTGTCAACTAGAATAAGTGTGTTTAAAGTCATTTCTGTGCCTGAAACGTGTCAAAATTGAAGCTTTTGAGTAAGCAAAACTCTGTAAAAATGGCAATTTTGGTCACTGTCAGGGTTTAAAAAGTGGTTATTCAACATGAGGCACGATCCAATTGACATTTTGAATCTTTTTTGGTACAGTCTAAAAAATCAATTTTCGGATGAAAAACGATGACTCCGGACCTGTCGAACGATCCCAAAATGGTCAATATGGATGAAATTTCAACATTTAATCTTTTGACTCTAAATGACTGTTGGATGTCAATTATGACTTTGTCAACTAGAATAAGTGTGTTTAAAGTCATTTCTGTGCCTGAAACGGGTCAAAATTGAAGCTTTTGAGTAAGCAAAACTCTGTAAAAATGGCAATTTTGGTCACTGTGAGGGTTTAAAAAGTGGTTATTCAACATGAGGCATGATCCAATTGACATTTTGAATCATTTTTGGTACAGTCCAGAAAATTAATTTTCGGATGAAAAGCGATGACTCCGGACCTGTCGAACGTTCCCAAAATGGTCTATAATGATGAAATTTTAATATTTAATCTTTTGACTCTAAATGACTGTTGGATGTGAATTTTGACTTTGTCAACTAGAATAAGTGTGTTTAAAGTCATTTCTGTGCCTGAAACGGGTGAAAATTGAAGCTTTTGAGTAAGCAAAACTCTGTAAAAATTGCAATTTTGGTCACTGTGAGGGTTTAAAAAGTGGTTATTCAACATGAGGCACGATCCAATTGACATTTTGAATCATTTTTGGTACAGTCCAAAAAATCAATTTTCGGATGAAAAACGATGACTCCGGACCTGTCGAACGATCCCAAAATGGTCAATATGGATGAAATTTCAACATTTAATCTTTTGACTCTAAATGACTGTTGGATGTGAATTATGACTTTGTCAACTAAAATAAGTGTGTTTAAAGTCATTTCTGTGCCTGAAACGGGTCAAAATTGAAGCTTTTGAGTAAGCAAAACTCTGTAAAAATTGCAATTTTGGTCACTGTGAGGGTTTAAAAAGTGGTTATTCAACATGAGGCATGATCCAATTGACATTTTGAATCATTTTTGGTACAGTCCAAAAAATCATTTTTCGGATGAAAAACGATGACTCCGGACCTGTCGAACGATCCCAAAATGGTCTATAATGATGAAATTTTAACATTTAATCTTTTGACTGTAAATGACTGTTGGATGTGAATTATGACTTTGTCAACTAGAATAAGTGTGTTTAAAGTCATTTCTGTGCCTGAAACGGGTCAAAATTGAAGCTTTTGAGTAAGCAAAACTCTGTAAAAATTGCAATTTTGGTCACTGTGAGGGTTTAAAAAGTGGTTATTCAACATGAGGCATGATCCAATTGACATTTTGAATCATTTTTGGTACAGTCCAAAAAATAAATTTTCGGATGAAAAACGATGTCTCCGGACCTGTCGAACGATCCCAAAATGGTCTATAATGATGAAATTTTAACATTTAATCTTTTGACTCTAAATGACTGTTGGATGTGAATTATGACTTTGTCAACTAAAATAAGTGTGTTTAAAGTCATTTCTGTGCCTGAAACGGGTCAAAATTGAAGCTTTTGAGTAAGCAAAACTCTGTAAAAATTGCAATTTTGGTCACTGTGAGGGTTTAAAAAGTGGTTATTCAACATGAGGCATGATCCAATTGACATTTTGAATCATTTTTGGTACAGTCCAAAAAATCATTTTTCGGATGAAAAACGATGACTCCGGACCTGTCGAACGATCCCAAAATGGTCTATAATGATGAAATTTTAACATTTAATCGTTTGACTGTAAATGACTGTTGGATGTGAATTATGACTTTGTCAACTAGAATAAGTGTGTTTAAAGTCATTTCTGTGCCTGAAACGGGTCAAAATTGAAGCTTTTGAGTAAGCAAAACTCTGTAAAAATTGCAATTTTGGTCACTGTGAGGGTTTAAAAAGTGGTTATTCAACATGAGGCATGATCCAATTGACATTTTGAATCATTTTTGGTACAGTCCAAAAAATCAATTTTCGGATGAAAAACGATGTCTCCGGACCTGTCGAACGATCCCAAAATGGTCAATATGGTGAAATTTCAACATTTAAACTTTTGACTCTAAATGACTGTTGGATGTGAATTATGACTTTGTCAACTAAAATAAGTGTGTTTAAAGTCATTTCTGTGCCTGAAACGGGTCAAAATGGACGCTTTTGAGTAAGCAAAACTCTGTAAAAATGGCAATTTTGGTCACTGTGAGGGTTTAAAAAGTGGTTATTCAACATGAGGCATCATCCAATTGACATTTTGAATCATTTTTGGTACAGTCCAAAAAATCAATTTTCAGATGAAAAACGATGACTCCGGACCTGTCGAACGATCCCAAAATGGTCTATAATGATGAAATTTCAACATTTAATCTTTTGACTCTAAATGACTGTTGGATGTGAATTATGACTTTGTCAACTAAAATAAGTGTGTTTAAAGTCATTTCTGTGCCTGAAACGGGTCAAAATGGAAGCTTTTGAATAAGCAAAACTCTGTAAAAATGGCAATTTTGGTCACTGTGAGGGTTTAAAAAGTGGTTATTCAACATGAGGCATGATCCAATTGACATTTTGAATCATTTTTGGTACAGTCCAAAAAATCAATTTTCGGATGAAAAACGATGACTCCGGACCTGTCGAACAATCCCAAAATGGTCTATAATGATGAAATTTTAACATTTAATCTTTTGATTCTAAATGACTGTTGGATGTGAATTATGACTTTGTCAACTAGAATAAGTGTGTTTAAAGTCATTTCTGTGCCTGAAACGGGTCAAAATTGAAGCTTTTGAGTAAGCAAAACTCTGTAAAAATTGCAATTTTGGTCACTGTGAGGGTTTAAAAAGTGGTTATTCAACATGAGGCACGATCCAATTGACATTTTGAATAATTTTTGGTACAGTCCAAAAAATCAATTTTCGGATGAAAAACGATGACTCCGGACCTGTCGAACGATCCCAAAATGGTCTATAATGATGAAATTTTAACATTTAATCTTTTGACTCAAAATGACTGTTGGATGTGAATTATGACTTTGTCAACTAGAATAAGTGTGTTTAAAGTCATTTCTGTGCCTGAAACGGGTCAAAATTGAAGCTTTTGAGTAAGCAAAACTCTGTAAAAATTGCAATTTTGGTCACTGTGAGGGTTTAAAAAGTGGTTACTCAACATGAGGCATGATCCAATTGACATTTTGAATCATTTTTGGTACAGTCCAAAAAATCAATTTTCGGATGAAAAACGATGTCTCCGGACCTGTCGAACGATCCCAAAATAGTCTATAATGATGAAATTTTAACATTTAATCTTTTGACTTTAAATGACTGTTGGATGTGAATTATGACTTTGTCAACTAGAATAAGTGTGTTTAAAGTCATTTCTGTGCCTGAAACGGGTCACAATGGAAGCTTTTGAGTAAGCAAAACTCTGTAAAAATGGCAATTTTGGTCACTGTGAGGGTTTAAAAAGTGGTTATTCAATATGAGGCATGATCCAATTGACATTTTGAATCATTTTTGGTACAGTCCAAAAAATCAATTTTCGGATGAAAAACGATGACTCCGGACCTGTCGAACGATCATAAAATGGTCTATAATGATGAAATTTCAACATTTAATCTTTTGACTCTAAATTACTGTTGGAAGTGAATTATGACTTTGTCAACTAGAATAAGTGTGTTTAAAGTCATTTCTGTACGTGAAACGGCTCAAAATGGAAGCTTTTGAGTAAGCAAAACTCTGTAAAAATGGCAGTTTTGGTCACTGTGAGGGTTTAAAAAGTGGTTATTCAACATGAGGCATGATCCAATTGACATTTTGAATCATTTTTGGTACAGTCCAAAAAATCAATTTTTGGATGAAAAACGATGACTCCGGACCTGTCGAACGATCCCAAAATGTTCAATATGGATGAAATTTCAACATTTACTCTTTTGACACTAAATTACTGTTGGATGTGAATTATGACTTTGTCAACTAGAATAAGTGTGTTTAAAGTCATTTCTGTGCCTGAAACGGGTCAAAATGGAAGCTTTTGAGTAAGCAAAACTCTGTAAAAATGGCAATTTTGGTCACTGTGAGGGTTTAAAAAGTGGTTATTAAACATGAGGCATGATCCAATTGACATTTTGAATCATTTTTGGTACAGTCCAAAAAATCTATTTTCGGATGAAAAACGATGACTCCGGACCTGTCGAACGATCATAAAATGGTCTATAATGATGAAATTTCAACATTTAATCTTTTGACTCTAAATTACTGTTGGAAGTGAATTATGACTTTGTCAACTAGAATAAGTGTGTTTAAAGTCATTTCTGTGCCTGAAACGGGTCAAAATGGAAGCTTTTGAGTAAGCAAAACTCTGTAAAAATGGCAGTTTTGGTCACTGTGAGGGTTTAAAAAGTGGTTATTCAACATGAGGCATGATCCAATTGACATTTTGAATCATTTTTGGTACAGTCCAAAAAATCAATTTTTGGATGAAAAACGATGACTCCGGACCTGTCGAACGAACCCAAAATGTTCAATATGGATGAAATTTCAACATTTACTCTTTTGACACTAAATTACTGTTGGATATGAATTATGACTTTGTCAACTAGAATAAGTGTGTTTAAAGTCATTTCTGTGCCTGAAACGGGTCAAAATGGAAGCTTTTGAGTAAGCAAAACTCTGTAAAAATGGCAATTTTGGTCACTGTGAGGATTTAAAAAGTGGTTATTAAACATGAGGCATGATCCAATTGACATTTTGAATCATTTTTGGTACAGTCCAAAAAATCTATTTTTGGATGAAAAACGATGACTCCGGACCTGTCGAACGATCATAAAATGGTCTATAATGATGAAATTTCAACATTTAATCTTTTGACTCTAAATTACTGTTGGAAGTGAATTATGACTTTGTCAACTAGAATAAGTGTGTTTAAAGTCATTTCTGTGCCTGAAACGGGTCAAAATGGAAGCTTTTGAGTAAGCAAAACTCTGTAAAAATGGCAGTTTTGGTCACTGTGAGGGTTTAAAAAGTGGTTATTCAACATGAGGCATGATCCAATTGACATTTTGAATCATTTTTGGTACAGTCCAAAAAATCAATTTTCGGATGAAAAACGATGACTCCGGACCTGTCGAACGATCCCAAAATAGTCTATAATGATGAAATTTTAACATTTATTCATTTGACTCTAAATTACTGTTGGATGTGAATTAGGACTTTGTCAACTAGAATAAGTGTGTTTAAAGTCATTTCTGTGCCTGAAACGGGTCAAAATGGAAGCTTTTGAGTAAGCAAAACTCTGTAAAAATGGCAATTTTGGTCACTGTGAGGGTTTAAAAAGTGGTTATTCAACATGAGGCATGATCCAATTGACATTTTGAATCATTTTTGGTACAGTCCAAAAAATCAATTTTCGGATGAAAAACGATGACTCCGGACCTGTCGAACGATACCAAAATGGTCTATAATGATGAAATTTCAACATTTAATCTTTTGACTCTAAATAACTGTTGGATGTGAATTATGACTTTGTCAACTAGAATAAGTGTGTTTAAAGTCATTTCTGTGCCTGAAACGGGTCAAAATTGAAGCTTTTGAGTAAGCAAAACTCTGTAAAAATGGCAATTTTGGTCACTGTGAGGGTTTAAAAAGTGGTTATTCAACATGAGGCATGATCCAATTGACATTTTGAATCATTTTTGGTACAGTCCAAAAAATCATTTTTCGGATGAAAAACGATGACTCCGGACCTGTCGAACGATCCCAAAATGTTCAATATGGATGAAATTTCAACATTTACTCTTTTGACACTAAATTACTGTTGGATGTGAATTATGACTTTGTCAACTAGAATAAGTGTGTTTAAAGTCATTTCTGTGCCTGAAACGGGTCAAAATGGAAGCTTTTGAGTAAGCAAAACTCTGTAAAAATGGCAATTTTGGTCACTGTGAGGGTTTAAAAAGTGGTTATTCAACATGAGGCATGATCCAATTGACATTTTGAATCATTTTTGGTACAGTCCAAAAAATCATTTTTCGGATGAAAAACGATGACTCCGGACCTGTCGAACGATCCCAAAATGGTCTATAATGATGAAATTTTAACATTTAATCTTTTGACTCTAAATGACTGTTGGATGTGAATTATGACTTTGTCAACTAAAATAAGTGTGTTTAAAGTCATTTCTGTGCCTGAAACGGGTCAAAATTGAAGCTTTTGAGTAAGCAAAACTCTGTAAAAATTGCAATTTTGGTCACTGTGAGGGTTTAAAAAGTGGTTATTCAACATGAGGCACAATCCAATTGACATTTTGAATCATTTTTTGTACAGTCCAAAAAATCAATTTTCGGATGAAAAACGATGACTCCGGACCTGTCGAACAATCCCAAAATGGTCTATAATGATGAAATTTCAACATTTAATCTTTTGACTCTAAATGACCGTTGGATGTGAATTTTGACTTTGTCAACTAGAATAAGTGTGTTTAAAGTCATTTCTGTGCCTGAAACAGGTCAAAATTGAAGCTTTTGAGTAAGCAAAACTCTGTAAAAATGGCAATTTTGGTCACTGTGAGGGTTTAAAAAGTGGTTATTCAACATGAGGCATGATCCAATTGACATTTTGAATCATTTTCGGTACAGTCCAAAAAATCAATTTTCGGATGAAAAACGATGACTCCGGACCTGTCGAACAATCCCAAAATGGTCTATAATGATGAAATTTTAACATTTAATCTTTTGATTCTAAATGACTGTTGGATGTGAATTATGACTTTGTCAACTAGAATAAGTGTGTTTAAAGTCATTTCTGTGCCTGAAACGGGTCAAAATTGAAGCTTTTGAGTAAGCAAAACTCTGTAAAAATTGCAATTTTGGTCACTGTGAGGGTTTAAAAAGTGGTTATTCAACATGAGGCACGATCCAATTGACATTTTGAATAATTTTTGGTACAGTCCAAATAATCAATTTTCGGATGAAAAACAATGACTCCGGACCTGTCGAACGATCCCAAAATGGTCTATAATGATGAAATTTTAACATTTAATCTTTTGACTCAAAATGACTGTTGGATGTGAATTATGACTTTGTCAACTAGAATAAGTGTGTTTAAAGTCATTTCTGTGCCTGAAACGGGTCAAAATTGAAGCTTTTGAGTAAGCAAAACTCTGTAAAAATTGCAATTTTGGTCACTGTGAGGGTTTAAAAAGTGGTTATTCAACATGAGGCATGATCCAATTGACATTTTGAATCATTTTTGGTACAGTCCAAAAAATCAATTTTCGGATGAAAAACGATGTCTCCGGACCTGTCGAACGATCCCAAAATAGTCTATAATGATGAAATTTTAACATTTAATCTTTTGACTTTAAATGACTGTTGGATGTGAATTATGACTTTGTCAACTAGAATAAGTGTGTTTAAAGTCATTTCTGTGCCTGAAACGGGTCACAATGGAAGCTTTTGAGTAAGCAAAACTCTGTAAAAATGGCAATTTTGGTCACTGTGAGGGTTTAAAAAGTGGTTATTCAATATGAGGCATGATCCAATTGACATTTTGAATCATTTTTGGTACAGTCCAAAAAATCAATTTTCGGATGAAAAACGATGACTCCGGACCTGTCGAACGATCATAAAATGGTCTATAATGATGAAATTTCAACATTTAATCTTTTGACTCTAAATTACTGTTGGAAGTGAATTATGACTTTGTCAACTAGAATAAGTGTGTTTAAAGTCATTTCTGTACGTGAAACGGCTCAAAATGGAAGCTTTTGAGTAAGCAAAACTCTGTAAAAATGGCAGTTTTGGTCACTGTGAGGGTTTAAAAAGTGGTTATTCAACATGAGGCATGATCCAATTGACATTTTGAATCATTTTTGGTACAGTCCAAAAAATCTATTTTCGGATGAAAAACGATGACTCCGGACCTGTCGAACGATCATAAAATGGTCTATAATGATGAAATTTCAACATTTAATTTTTTGACTCTAAATTACTGTTGGAAGTGAATTATGACTTTGTCAACTAGAATAAGTGTGTTTAAAGTCATTTCTGTGCCTGAAACGGGTCAAAATGGAAGCTTTTGAGTAAGCAAAACTCTGTAAAAATGGCAGTTTTGGTCACTGTGAGGGTTTAAAAAGTGGTTATTCAACATGAGGCATGATCCAATTGACATTTTGAATCATTTTTGGTACAGTCCAAAAAATCAATTTTTGGATGAAAAACGATGACTCCGGACCTGTCGAACGAACCCAAAATGTTCAATATGGATGAAATTTCAACATTTACTCTTTTGACACTAAATTACTGTTGGATGTGAATTATGACTTTGTCAACTAGAATAAGTGTGTTTAAAGTCATTTCTGTGCCTGAAACGGGTCAAAATGGAAGCTTTTGAGTAAGCAAAACTCTGTAAAAATGGCAATTTTGGTCACTGTGAGGATTTAAAAAGTGGTTATTAAACATGAGGCATGATCCAATTGACATTTTGAATCATTTTTGGTACAGTCCAAAAAATCTATTTTCGGATGAAAAACGATGACTCCGGACCTGTCGAACGATCATAAAATGGTCTATAATGATGAAATTTCAACATTTAATCTTTTGACTCTAAATTACTGTTGGAAGTGAATTATGACTTTGTCAACTAGAATAAGTGTGTTTAAAGTCATTTCTGTGCCTGAAACGGGTCAAAATGGAAGCTTTTGAGTAAGCAAAACTCTGTAAAAATGGCAGTTTTGGTCACTGTGAGGGTTTAAAAAGTGGTTATTCAACATGAGGCATGATCCAATTGACATTTTGAATCATTTTTGGTACAGTCCAAAAAATCAATTTTTGGATGAAAAACGATGACTCCGGACCTGTCGAACGATCCCAAAATGTTTAATATGGATGAAATTTCAACATTTACTCTTTTGACTCTAAATTACTGTTGGATGTGAATTATGACTTTGTCAACTAGAATAAGTGTGTTTAAAGTCATTTATGTGCCTGAAACGGGTCAAAATGGAAGCTTTTGAGTAAGCAAAACTCTGTAAAAATGGCAATTTTGGTCACTGTGAGGGTTTAAAAAGTGGTTATTCAACATGAGGCATGATCCAATTGACATTTTGAATCATTTTTGGTACAGTCCAAAAAATCAATTTTCGGATGAAAAACGATGACTCCGGACCTGTCGAACGATACCAAAATGGTCTATAATGATGAAATTTCAACATTTAATCTTTTGACTCTAAATAACTGTTGGATGTGAATTATGACTTTGTCAACTAGAATAAGTGTGTTTAAAGTCATTTCTGTGCCTGAAACGGGTCAAAATTGAAGCTTTTGAGTAAGCAAAACTCTGTAAAAATGGCAATTTTGGTCACTGTGAGGGTTTAAAAAGTGGTTATTCAACATGAGGCATGATCCAATTGACATTTTGAATCATTTTTGGTACAGTCCAAAAAATCTATTTTCGGATGAAAAACGATGACTCCGGACCTGTCGAACGATACCAAAATGGTCTATAATGATGAAATTTCAACATTTAATCTTTTGACTCTAAATTACTGTTGGATGTGAATTATGACTTTGTCAACTGGAATAAGTGTGTTTAAAGTCATTTCTGTGCCTGAAACGGGTCAAAATGGAAGCTTTTGAGTTAGCAAAACTCTGTAAAAATGGCAATTTTGGTCACTGTGAGGGTTTAAAAAGTGGTTATTCAACATGAGGCATGATCCAATTGACATTTTGAATCATTTTTGGTACAGTCCAAAAAATCAATTTTCGGATGAAAAACGATGACTCCGGACCTGTCGAACGATCCCAAAATAGTCTATAATGATGAAATTTTAACATTTAATCATTTGACTCTAAATTACTGTTGGATGTGAATTAGGACTTTGTCAACTAGAATAAGTGTGTTTAAAGTCATTTCTGTGCCTGAAACGGGTCAAAATGGAAGCTTTTGAGTAAGCAAAACTCTGTAAAAATGGCAATTTTGGTCACTGTGAGGGTTTAAAAAGTGGTTATTCAACATGAGGCATGATCCAATTGACATTTTGAATCATTTTTGGTACAGTCCAAAAAATCAATTTTCGGATGAAAAACGATGACTCCGGACCTGTCGAACGATACCAAAATGGTCTATAATGATGAAATTTCAACATTTAATCTTTTGACTCTAAATAACTGTTGGATGTGAATTATGACTTTGTCAACTAGAATAAGTGTGTTTAAAGTCATTTCTGTGCCTGAAACGGGTCAAAATTGAAGCTTTTGAGTAAGCAAAACTCTGTAAAAATGGCAATTTTGGTCACTGTGAGGGTTTAAAAAGTGGTTATTCAACATGAGGCATGATCCAATTGACATTTTGAATCATTTTTGGTACAGTCCAAAAAATCAATTTTTGGATGAAAAACGATGACTCCGGACCTGTCGAACGATCCCAAAATGTTCAATATGGATGAAATTTCCACATTTACTCTTTTGACACTAAATTACTGTTGGATGTGAATTATGACTTTGTCAACTAGAATAAGTGTGTTTAAAGTCATTTCTGTGCCTGAAACGGGTCAAAATGGAAGCTTTTGAGTAAGCAAAACTCTGTAAAAATGGCAATTTTGGTCACTGTGAGGGTTTAAAAAGTGGTTATTAAACATGAGGCATGATCCAATTGACATTTTGAATCATTTTTGGTACAGTCCAAAAAATCTATTTTCGGATGAAAAACGATGACTCCGGACCTGTCGAACGATCATAAAATGGTCTATAATGATGAAATTTCAACATTTAATCTTTTGACTCTAAATTACTGTTGGAAGTGAATTATGACTTTGTCAACTAGAATAAGTGTGTTTAAAGTCATTTCTGTGCCTGAAACGGGTCAAAATGGAAGCTTTTGAGTAAGCAAAACTCTGTAAAAATGGCAGTTTTGGTCACTGTGAGGGTTTAAAAAGTGGTTATTCAACATGAGGCATGATCCAATTGACATTTTGAATCATTTTTGGTACAGTCCAAAAAATCAATTTTTGGATGAAAAACGATGACTCCGGACCTGTCGAACGAACCCAAAATGTTCAATATGGATGAAATTTCAACATTTACTCTTTTGACACTAAATTACTGTTGGATGTGAATTATGACTTTGTCAACTAGAATAAGTGTGTTTAAAGTCATTTCTGTGCCTGAAACGGGTCAAAATGGAAGCTTTTGAGTAAGCAAAACTCCGTAAAAATGGCAATTTTGGTCACTGTGAGGATTTAAAAAGTGGTTATTAAACATGAGGCATGATCCAATTGACATTTTGAATCATTTTTGGTACAGTCCAAAAAATCTATTTTCGGATGAAAAACGATGACTCCGGACCTGTCGAACAATGATAAAATGGTCTATAATGATGAAATTTCAACATTTAATCTTTTGACTCTAAATTACTGTTGGAAGTGAATTATGACTTTGTCAACTAGAATAAGTGTGTTTAAAGTCATTTCTGTGCCTGAAACGGGTCAAAATGGAAGCTTTTGAGTAAGCAAAACTCTGTAAAAATGGCAGTTTTGGTCACTGTGAGGGTTTAAAAAGTGGTTATTCAACATGAGGCATGATCCAATTGACATTTTGAATCATTTTTGGTACAGTCCAAAAAATCAATTTTTGGATGAAAAACGATGACTCCGGACCTGTCGAACGATCCCAAAATGTTTAATATGGATGAAATTTCAACATTTACTCTTTTGACTCTAAATTACTGTTGGATGTGAATTATGACTTTGTCAACTAGAATAAGTGTGTTTAAAGTCATTTATGTGCCTGAAACGGGTCAAAATGGAAGCTTTTGAGTAAGCAAAACTCTGTAAAAATGGCAATTTTGGTCACTGTGAGGGTTTAAAAAGTGGTTATTCAACATGAGGCATGATCCAATTGACATTTTGAATCATTTTTGGTACAGTCCAAAAAATCAATTTTCGGATGAAAAACGATGACTCCGGACCTGTCGAACGATACCAAAATGGTCTATAATGATGAAATTTCAACATTTAATCTTTTGACTCTAAATAACTGTTGGATGTGAATTATGACTTTGTCAACTAGAATAAGTGTGTTTAAAGTCATTTCTGTGCCTGAAACGGGTCAAAATTGAAGCTTTTGAGTAAGCAAAACTCTGTAAAAATGGCAATTTTGGTCACTGTGAGGGTTTAAAAAGTGGTTATTCAACATGAGGCATGATCCAATTGACATTTTGAATCATTTTTGGTACAGTCCAAAAAATCAATTTTCGGATGAAAAACGATGACTCCGGACCTGTCGAACGATACCAAAATGGTCTATAACGATGAAATTTCAACATTTAATCTTTTGACTCTAAATTACTGTTGGATGTGAATTATGACTTTGTCAACTGGAATAAGTGTGTTTAAAGTCATTTCTGTGCCTGAAACGGGTCAAAATGGAAGCTTTTGAGTTAGCAAAACTCTGTAAAAATGGCAATTGTGGTCACTGTGAGGGTTTAAAAAGTGGTTATTCAACATGAGGCATGATCCAATTGACATTTTGAATCATTTTTGGTACAGTCCAAAAAATCCATTTTCGGATGAAAAACGACGACTCCGGACCTGTCGAACGATCCCAAAATGGTCAATATGGATGAAATTTCAACATTTAATCTTTTGACTCTAAATTACTGTTGGATGTGAATTATGACTTTGTCAACTAGAATAAGTGTGTTTAAAGTCATTTCTGTGCCTCAAACGGGTCAAAATGGAAGCTTTTGAGTAAGCAAAACTCTGTAAAAATGGCAATTTTGGTCATTGTGAGGGTTTAAAAAGTGGTTATTCAACATGAGGCATGATCCATTTGACATTTTGAATCATTTTTGGTACAGTCCAAAAAATCAATTTTCGGATGAAAAACGATGACTCCGGACCTGTCGAACGATCCCAAAATGGTCTATAATGATGAAATTTTAACATTTAATCTTTTGACTCTAAATTACTGTTGGATGTGAATTAGGACTTTGTCAACTAAAATAAGTGTGTTTAAAGTCTTTTCTGTGCCTGAAACGGGTCAAAATTGAAGCTTTTGAGTAAGCAAAACTCTGTAAAAATGGCAATTTTGGTCACTGTGAGGGTTTAAAAAGTGGTTATTCAACACGAGGCACGATCCAATTGACATTTTGAATGATTTTTGGTACAGTCCAAAAAATCAATTTTCGGATGAAAAACGATGACTCCGGACCTGTCGAACGATCATAAAATGGTCTATAATGATGAAATTTCAACATTTAATCTTTTGACTCTAAATTACTGTTGGAAGTGAATTATGACTTTGTCAACTAGAATAAGTGTGTTTAAAGTCATTTCTGTGCCTGAAACGGGTCAAAATGGAAGCTTTTGAGTAAGCAAAACTCTGTAAAAATGGCAGTTTTGGTCACTGTGAGGGTTTAAAAAGTGGTTATTCAACATGAGGCATGATCCAATTGACATTTTGAATCATTTTTGGTACAGTCCAAAAAATCAATTTTTGGATGAAAAACGATGACTCCGGACCTGTCGAACGAACCCAAAATGTTCAATATGGATGAAATTTCAACATTTACTCTTTTGACACTAAATTACTGTTGGATGTGAATTATGACTTTGTCAACTAGAATAAGTGTGTTTAAAGTCATTTATGTGCCTGAAACGGGTCAAAATTGAAGCTTTTGAGTAAGCAAAACTCTGTAAAAATGGCAATTTTGGTCACTGTGAGGGTTTAAAAAGTGGTTATTCAACATGAGGCATGATCCAATTGACATTTTGAATCATTTTTGGTACAGTCCAGAAAATTAATTTTCGGATGAAAAGCGATGACTCTGGACCTGTCGAACGTTCCCAAAATGGTCTATAATGATGAAATGTTAACATTTAATCTTTTGACTCTAAATGACAGTTGGATGTGAATTATGACTTTGTCAACTAGAATAAGTGTGTTTAAAGTCATTTCTGTGCCTGAAACGTGTCAAAATTGAAGCTTTTGAGTAAGCAAAACTCTGTAAAAATGGCAATTTTGGTCACTGTGAGGGTTTAAAAAGTGGTTATTCAACATGAGGCACGATCCAATTGACATTTTGAATCTTTTTTGGTACAGTCTAAAAAATCAATTTTCGGATGAAAAACGATGACTCCGGACCTGTCGAACGATCCCAAAATGGTCAATATGGATGAAATTTCAACATTTGATCTTTTGACTCTAAATGACTGTTGGATGTCAATTATGACTTTGTCAACTAGAATAAGTGTGTTTAAAGTCATTTCTGTGCCTGAAACGGGTCAAAATTGAAGCTTTTGAGTAAGCAAAACTCTGTAAAAATGGCAATTTTGGTCACTGTGAGGGTTTAAAAAGTGGTTATTCAACATGAGGCATGATCCAATTGACATTTTGAATCATTTTTGGAACAGTCCAGAAAATTAATTTTCGGATGAAAAGCGATGACTCCGGACCTGTCGAACGTTCCCAAAATGGTCTATAATGATGAAATTTTAACATTTAATCTTTTGACTCTAAATGACTGTTGGATGTGAATTTTGACTTTGTCAACTAGAATAAGTGTGTTTAAAGTCATTTCTGTGCCTGAAACGGGTCAAAATTGAAGCTTTTGAGTAAGGAAAACTCTGTAAAAATTGCAATTTTGGTCACTGTGAGGGTTTAAAAAGTGGTTATTCAACATGAGGCACGATCCAATTGACATTTTGAATCATTTTTGGTACAGTCCAAAAAATCAATTTTCGGATGAAAAACGATGACTCCGGACCTGTCGAACGATCCCAAAATGGTCAATATGGATGAAATTTCAACATTTAATCTTTTGACTCTAAATGACTGTTGGATGTGAATTATGACTTTGTCAACTAAAATAAGTGTGTTTAAAGTCATTTCTGTGCCTGAAACGGGTCAAAATTGAAGCTTTTGAGTAAGCAAAACTCTGTAAAAATTGCAATTTTGGTCACTGTGAGGGTTTAAAAAGTGGTTATTCAACATGTGGCATGATCCAATTGACATTTTGAATCATTTTTGGTACAGTCCAAAAAATCAATTTTCGGATGAAAAACGATGACTCCGGACCTGTCGAACGATCCCAAAATGGTCTATAATGATGAAATGTTAACATTTAATCTTTTGACTCTAAATTACTGTTGGATGTGAATTGTGACTTTGTCAACTAAAATAAGTGTGTTAAAAGTCATTTCTGTGCCTGAAACGGGTCAAAATTGAAGCTTTTGAGTAAGCAAAACTCTGTAAAAATTGCAATTTTGGTCACTGTGAGGGTTTAAAAAGTGGTTATTCAACATGAGGCATGATCCAATTGACATTTTGAATCATTTTTGGTACAGTCCAAAAAATCAATTTTCGGATGAAAAACGATGTCTCCGGACCTGTCGAACGATCCCAAAATGGTCTATAATGATGAAATTTTAACATTTAATCTTTTGACTCTAAATGACTGTTGGATGTGAATTATGACTTTGTCAACTAGAATAAGTGTGTTTAAAGTCATTTCTGTGCCTGAAACGGGTCAAAATGGAAGCTTTTGAGTAAGCAAAACTCTGTAAAAATGGCAATTTTGGTCACTGTGAGGGTTTAAAAAGTGGTTATTCAACATGAGGCACAATACAATTGACATTTTGAATCATTTTTGGTACAGTCCAAAAAATCAATTTTCGGATGAAAAACGATGACTTCGGACCTGTCGAACAATCCCAAAATGGTCTATAATGATGAAATTTCAACATTTAATCTTTTGACTCTAAATGACTGTTGGATGTGAATTTTGACTTTGTCAACTAGAATAAGTATGTTTAAAGTCATTTCTGTGCCTGAAACGTGTCAAAATTGAAGCTTTTGAGTAAGCAAAACTCTGTAAAAATTGCAATTTTGGTCACTGTGAGGGTTTAAAAAGTGGTTATTCAACATGAGGCATGATCTAATTGACATTTTGAATCATTTTTGGTACAGTCCAAAAAATCAATTTTCGGATGAAAAATGATGACTCCGGACCTGTCGAACGATCCCAAAATGGTCTATAATGATGAAATGTTAACATTTAATCTTTTGACTCTAAATGACAGTTGGATGTGAATTATGACTTTGTCAACTAGAATAAGTGTGTTTAAAGTCATTTCTGTGCCTGAAACGTGTCAAAATTGAAGCTTTTGAGTAAGCAAAACTCTGTAAAAATGGCAATTTTGGTCACTGTCAGGGTTTAAAAAGTGGTTATTCAACATGAGGCACGATCCAATTGACATTTTGAATCTTTTTTGGTACAGTCTAAAAAATCAATTTTCGGATGAAAAACGATGACTCCGGACCTGTCGAACGATCCCAAAATGGTCAATATGGATGAAATTTCAACATTTAATCTTTTGACTCTAAATGACTGTTGGATGTCAATTATGACTTTGTCAACTAGAATAAGTGTGTTTAAAGTCATTTCTGTGCCTGAAACGGGTCAAAATTGAAGCTTTTGAGTAAGCAAAACTCTGTAAAAATGGCAATTTTGGTCACTGTGAGGGTTTAAAAAAGTGGTTATTCAACATGAGGCATGATCCAATTGACATTTTGAATCATTTTTGGTACAGTCCAAAAAATCAATTTTCGGATGAAAAACGATGACTCCGGACCTGTCGAACGATCCCAAAATGGTCTATAATGATGAAATTTTAACATTTAATCTTTTGACTCTAAATGACAGTTGGATGTGAATTATGACTTTGTCAACTAGAATAAGTGTGTTTAAAGTCATTTCTGTGCCTGAAACGGGTCAAAATTGAAGCTTTTGAGTAAGCAAAACTCTGTAAAAATGGCAATTTTGGTCACTGTGAGGGTTTAAAAAGTGGTTATTCAACATGAGGCATGATCCAATTGACATTTTGAATCATTTTTGGTACAGTCCAGAAAATTAATTTTCGGATGAAAAGCGATGACTCCGGACCTGTCGAACGTTCCCAAAATGGTCTATAATGATGAAATTTTAACATTTATTCTTTTGACTCTAAATGACTGTTGGATGTGAATTTTGACTTTGTCAACTAGAATAAGTGTGTTTAAAGTCATTTCTGTGCCTGAAACGGGTCAAAATTGAAGCTTTTGAGTAAGCAAAACTCTGTAAAAATGGCAATTTTGGTCACTGTGAGGGTTTAAAAAGTGGTTATTCAACATGAGGCATGATCCAATTGACATTTTGAATCATTTTTGGTACAGTCCAGAAAATTAATTTTCGGATGAAAAGCGATGACTCCGGACCTGTCGAACGTTCCCAAAATGGTCTATAATGATGAAATTTTAACATTTAATCTTTTGACTCTAAATGACTGTTGGATGTGAATTTTGACTTTGTCAACTAGAATAAGTGTGTTTAAAGTCATTTCTGTGCCTGAAACTGGTCAAAATTGAAGATTTTGAGTAAGCAAAACTCTGTAAAAATGGCAATTTTGGTCACTGTGAGGGTTTAAAAAGTGGTTATTCAACCTGAGGCACGATCCAATTGACATTTTGAATCATTTTTGGTACAGTCCAAAAAATAAATTTTCGGATGAAAAACGATGACTCCGGACCTGTCGAACGATCCCAAAATGGTCTATAATGATGAAATTTTAACATTTAATCTTTTGACTCTAAATGACTGTTGGAAATGAATTATGACTCTGTCAACTAGAATAAGTGTGTTTAAAGTCATTTCTGTGCCTGAAACGGGTCAAATGGAAGCTTTTGAGTAAGCAAAACTCTGTAAAAATGGCAATTTTGGTCACTGTGAGGGTTTAAAAAGTGGTTATTCAACATGAGGCATGATCCAATTGACATTTTGAATCATTTTTGGTACAGTCCAAAAAATCAATTTTCGGATGAAAAACGATGACTCCGGACCTGTCGAACGATACCAAAATGGTCTATAATGATGAAATTTCAACATTTAATCTTTTGACTCTAAATAACTGTTGGATGTGAATTATGACTTTGTCAACTAGAATAAGTGTGTTTAAAGTCATTTCTGTGCCTGAAACGGGTCAAAATTGAAGCTTTTGAGTAAGCAAAACTCTGTAAAAATGGCAATTTTGGTCACTGTGAGGGTTTAAAAAGTGGTTATTCAACATGAGGCATGATCCAATTGACATTTTGAATCATTTTTGGTACAGTCCAAAAAATCTATTTTCGGATGAAAAACGATGACTCCGGACCTGTCGAACGATACCAAAATGGTCTATAATGATGAAATTTCAACATTTAATCTTTTGACTCTAAATTACTGTTGGATGTGAATTATGACTTTGTCAACTGGAATAAGTGTGTTTAAAGTCATTTCTGTGCCTGAAACGGGTCAAAATGGAAGCTTTTGAGTTAGCAAAACTCTGTAAAAATGGCAATTTTGGTCACTGTGAGGGTTTAAAAAGTGGTTATTCAACATGAGGCATGATCCAATTGACATTTTGAATCATTTTTGGTACAGTCCAAAAAATCAATTTTCGGATGAAAAACGATGACTCCGGACCTGTCGAACGATCCCAAAATAGTCTATAATGATGAAATTTTAACATTTAATCATTTGACTCTAAATTACTGTTGGATGTGAATTAGGACTTTGTCAACTAGAATAAGTGTGTTTAAAGTCATTTCTGTGCCTGAAACGGGTCAAAATGGAAGCTTTTGAGTAAGCAAAACTCTGTAAAAATGGCAATTTTGGTCACTGTGAGGGTTTAAAAAGTGGTTATTCAACATGAGGCATGATCCAATTGACATTTTGAATCATTTTTGGTACAGTCCAAAAAATCAATTTTCGGATGAAAAACGATGACTCCGGACCTGTCGAACGATACCAAAATGGTCTATAATGATGAAATTTCAACATTTAATCTTTTGACTCTAAATAACTGTTGGATGTGAATTATGACTTTGTCAACTAGAATAAGTGTGTTTAAAGTCATTTCTGTGCCTGAAACGGGTCAAAATTGAAGCTTTTGAGTAAGCAAAACTCTGTAAAAATGGCAATTTTGGTCACTGTGAGGGTTTAAAAAGTGGTTATTCAACATGAGGCATGATCCAATTGACATTTTGAATCATTTTTGGTACAGTCCAAAAAATCAATTTTTGGATGAAAAACGATGACTCCGGACCTGTCGAACGATCCCAAAATGTTCAATATGGATGAAATTTCCACATTTACTCTTTTGACACTAAATTACTGTTGGATGTGAATTATGACTTTGTCAACTAGAATAAGTGTGTTTAAAGTCATTTCTGTGCCTGAAACGGGTCAAAATGGAAGCTTTTGAGTAAGCAAAACTCTGTAAAAATGGCAATTTTGGTCACTGTGAGGGTTTAAAAAGTGGTTATTAAACATGAGGCATGATCCAATTGACATTTTGAATCATTTTTGGTACAGTCCAAAAAATCTATTTTCGGATGAAAAACGATGACTCCGGACCTGTCGAACGATCATAAAATGGTCTATAATGATGAAATTTCAACATTTAATCTTTTGACTCTAAATTACTGTTGGAAGTGAATTATGACTTTGTCAACTAGAATAAGTGTGTTTAAAGTCATTTCTGTGCCTGAAACGGGTCAAAATGGAAGCTTTTGAGTAAGCAAAACTCTGTAAAAATGGCAGTTTTGGTCACTGTGAGGGTTTAAAAAGTGGTTATTCAACATGAGGCATGATCCAATTGACATTTTGAATCATTTTTGGTACAGTCCAAAAAATCAATTTTTGGATGAAAAACGATGACTCCGGACCTGTCGAACGAACCCAAAATGTTCAATATGGATGAAATTTCAACATTTACTCTTTTGACACTAAATTACTGTTGGATGTGAATTATGACTTTGTCAACTAGAATAAGTGTGTTTAAAGTCATTTCTGTGCCTGAAACGGGTCAAAATGGAAGCTTTTGAGTAAGCAAAACTCCGTAAAAATGGCAATTTTGGTCACTGTGAGGATTTAAAAAGTGGTTATTAAACATGAGGCATGATCCAATTGACATTTTGAATCATTTTTGGTACAGTCCAAAAAATCTATTTTCGGATGAAAAACGATGACTCCGGACCTGTCGAACAATGATAAAATGGTCTATAATGATGAAATTTCAACATTTAATCTTTTGACTCTAAATTACTGTTGGAAGTGAATTATGACTTTGTCAACTAGAATAAGTGTGTTTAAAGTCATTTCTGTGCCTGAAACGGGTCAAAATGGAAGCTTTTGAGTAAGCAAAACTCTGTAAAAATGGCAGTTTTGGTCACTGTGAGGGTTTAAAAAGTGGTTATTCAACATGAGGCATGATCCAATTGACATTTTGAATCATTTTTGGTACAGTCCAAAAAATCAATTTTTGGATGAAAAACGATGACTCCGGACCTGTCGAACGATCCCAAAATGTTTAATATGGATGAAATTTCAACATTTACTCTTTTGACTCTAAATTACTGTTGGATGTGAATTATGACTTTGTCAACTAGAATAAGTGTGTTTAAAGTCATTTATGTGCCTGAAACGGGTCAAAATGGAAGCTTTTGAGTAAGCAAAACTCTGTAAAAATGGCAATTTTGGTCACTGTGAGGGTTTAAAAAGTGGTTATTCAACATGAGGCATGATCCAATTGACATTTTGAATCATTTTTGGTACAGTCCAAAAAATCAATTTTCGGATGAAAAACGATGACTCCGGACCTGTCGAACGATACCAAAATGGTCTATAATGATGAAATTTCAACATTTAATCTTTTGACTCTAAATAACTGTTGGATGTGAATTATGACTTTGTCAACTAGAATAAGTGTGTTTAAAGTCATTTCTGTGCCTGAAACGGGTCAAAATTGAAGCTTTTGAGTAAGCAAAACTCTGTAAAAATGGCAATTTTGGTCACTGTGAGGGTTTAAAAAGTGGTTATTCAACATGAGGCATGATCCAATTGACATTTTGAATCATTTTTGGTACAGTCCAAAAAATCAATTTTCGGATGAAAAACGATGACTCCGGACCTGTCGAACGATACCAAAATGGTCTATAACGATGAAATTTCAACATTTAATCTTTTGACTCTAAATTACTGTTGGATGTGAATTATGACTTTGTCAACTGGAATAAGTGTGTTTAAAGTCATTTCTGTGCCTGAAACGGGTCAAAATGGAAGCTTTTGAGTTAGCAAAACTCTGTAAAAATGGCAATTGTGGTCACTGTGAGGGTTTAAAAAGTGGTTATTCAACATGAGGCATGATCCAATTGACATTTTGAATCATTTTTGGTACAGTCCAAAAAATCCATTTTCGGATGAAAAACGACGACTCCGGACCTGTCGAACGATCCCAAAATGGTCAATATGGATGAAATTTCAACATTTAATCTTTTGACTCTAAATTACTGTTGGATGTGAATTATGACTTTGTCAACTAGAATAAGTGTGTTTAAAGTCATTTCTGTGCCTCAAACGGGTCAAAATGGAAGCTTTTGAGTAAGCAAAACTCTGTAAAAATGGCAATTTTGGTCATTGTGAGGGTTTAAAAAGTGGTTATTCAACATGAGGCATGATCCATTTGACATTTTGAATCATTTTTGGTACAGTCCAAAAAATCAATTTTCGGATGAAAAACGATGACTCCGGACCTGTCGAACGATCCCAAAATGGTCTATAATGATGAAATTTTAACATTTAATCTTTTGACTCTAAATTACTGTTGGATGTGAATTAGGACTTTGTCAACTAAAATAAGTGTGTTTAAAGTCTTTTCTGTGCCTGAAACGGGTCAAAATTGAAGCTTTTGAGTAAGCAAAACTCTGTAAAAATGGCAATTTTGGTCACTGTGAGGGTTTAAAAAGTGGTTATTCAACACGAGGCACGATCCAATTGACATTTTGAATGATTTTTGGTACAGTCCAAAAAATCAATTTTCGGATGAAAAACGATGACTCCGGACCTGTCGAACGATCATAAAATGGTCTATAATGATGAAATTTCAACATTTAATCTTTTGACTCTAAATTACTGTTGGAAGTGAATTATGACTTTGTCAACTAGAATAAGTGTGTTTAAAGTCATTTCTGTGCCTGAAACGGGTCAAAATGGAAGCTTTTGAGTAAGCAAAACTCTGTAAAAATGGCAGTTTTGGTCACTGTGAGGGTTTAAAAAGTGGTTATTCAACATGAGGCATGATCCAATTGACATTTTGAATCATTTTTGGTACAGTCCAAAAAATCAATTTTTGGATGAAAAACGATGACTCCGGACCTGTCGAACGAACCCAAAATGTTCAATATGGATGAAATTTCAACATTTACTCTTTTGACACTAAATTACTGTTGGATGTGAATTATGACTTTGTCAACTAGAATAAGTGTGTTTAAAGTCATTTATGTGCCTGAAACGGGTCAAAATTGAAGCTTTTGAGTAAGCAAAACTCTGTAAAAATGGCAATTTTGGTCACTGTGAGGGTTTAAAAAGTGGTTATTCAACATGAGGCATGATCCAATTGACATTTTGAATCATTTTTGGTACAGTCCAGAAAATTAATTTTCGGATGAAAAGCGATGACTCTGGACCTGTCGAACGTTCCCAAAATGGTCTATAATGATGAAATGTTAACATTTAATCTTTTGACTCTAAATGACAGTTGGATGTGAATTATGACTTTGTCAACTAGAATAAGTGTGTTTAAAGTCATTTCTGTGCCTGAAACGTGTCAAAATTGAAGCTTTTGAGTAAGCAAAACTCTGTAAAAATGGCAATTTTGGTCACTGTGAGGGTTTAAAAAGTGGTTATTCAACATGAGGCACGATCCAATTGACATTTTGAATCTTTTTTGGTACAGTCTAAAAAATCAATTTTCGGATGAAAAACGATGACTCCGGACCTGTCGAACGATCCCAAAATGGTCAATATGGATGAAATTTCAACATTTGATCTTTTGACTCTAAATGACTGTTGGATGTCAATTATGACTTTGTCAACTAGAATAAGTGTGTTTAAAGTCATTTCTGTGCCTGAAACGGGTCAAAATTGAAGCTTTTGAGTAAGCAAAACTCTGTAAAAATGGCAATTTTGGTCACTGTGAGGGTTTAAAAAGTGGTTATTCAACATGAGGCATGATCCAATTGACATTTTGAATCATTTTTGGAACAGTCCAGAAAATTAATTTTCGGATGAAAAGCGATGACTCCGGACCTGTCGAACGTTCCCAAAATGGTCTATAATGATGAAATTTTAACATTTAATCTTTTGACTCTAAATGACTGTTGGATGTGAATTTTGACTTTGTCAACTAGAATAAGTGTGTTTAAAGTCATTTCTGTGCCTGAAACGGGTCAAAATTGAAGCTTTTGAGTAAGGAAAACTCTGTAAAAATTGCAATTTTGGTCACTGTGAGGGTTTAAAAAGTGGTTATTCAACATGAGGCACGATCCAATTGACATTTTGAATCATTTTTGGTACAGTCCAAAAAATCAATTTTCGGATGAAAAACGATGACTCCGGACCTGTCGAACGATCCCAAAATGGTCAATATGGATGAAATTTCAACATTTAATCTTTTGACTCTAAATGACTGTTGGATGTGAATTATGACTTTGTCAACTAAAATAAGTGTGTTTAAAGTCATTTCTGTGCCTGAAACGGGTCAAAATTGAAGCTTTTGAGTAAGCAAAACTCTGTAAAAATTGCAATTTTGGTCACTGTGAGGGTTTAAAAAGTGGTTATTCAACATGTGGCATGATCCAATTGACATTTTGAATCATTTTTGGTACAGTCCAAAAAATCAATTTTCGGATGAAAAACGATGACTCCGGACCTGTCGAACGATCCCAAAATGGTCTATAATGATGAAATGTTAACATTTAATCTTTTGACTCTAAATTACTGTTGGATGTGAATTGTGACTTTGTCAACTAAAATAAGTGTGTTAAAAGTCATTTCTGTGCCTGAAACGGGTCAAAATTGAAGCTTTTGAGTAAGCAAAACTCTGTAAAAATTGCAATTTTGGTCACTGTGAGGGTTTAAAAAGTGGTTATTCAACATGAGGCATGATCCAATTGACATTTTGAATCATTTTTGGTACAGTCCAAAAAATCAATTTTCGGATGAAAAACGATGTCTCCGGACCTGTCGAACGATCCCAAAATGGTCTATAATGATGAAATTTTAACATTTAATCTTTTGACTCTAAATGACTGTTGGATGTGAATTATGACTTTGTCAACTAGAATAAGTGTGTTTAAAGTCATTTCTGTGCCTGAAACGGGTCAAAATGGAAGCTTTTGAGTAAGCAAAACTCTGTAAAAATGGCAATTTTGGTCACTGTGAGGGTTTAAAAAGTGGTTATTCAACATGAGGCACAATACAATTGACATTTTGAATCATTTTTGGTACAGTCCAAAAAATCAATTTTCGGATGAAAAACGATGACTTCGGACCTGTCGAACAATCCCAAAATGGTCTATAATGATGAAATTTCAACATTTAATCTTTTGACTCTAAATGACTGTTGGATGTGAATTTTGACTTTGTCAACTAGAATAAGTATGTTTAAAGTCATTTCTGTGCCTGAAACGTGTCAAAATTGAAGCTTTTGAGTAAGCAAAACTCTGTAAAAATTGCAATTTTGGTCACTGTGAGGGTTTAAAAAGTGGTTATTCAACATGAGGCATGATCTAATTGACATTTTGAATCATTTTTGGTACAGTCCAAAAAATCAATTTTCGGATGAAAAATGATGACTCCGGACCTGTCGAACGATCCCAAAATGGTCTATAATGATGAAATGTTAACATTTAATCTTTTGACTCTAAATGACAGTTGGATGTGAATTATGACTTTGTCAACTAGAATAAGTGTGTTTAAAGTCATTTCTGTGCCTGAAACGTGTCAAAATTGAAGCTTTTGAGTAAGCAAAACTCTGTAAAAATGGCAATTTTGGTCACTGTCAGGGTTTAAAAAGTGGTTATTCAACATGAGGCACGATCCAATTGACATTTTGAATCTTTTTTGGTACAGTCTAAAAAATCAATTTTCGGATGAAAAACGATGACTCCGGACCTGTCGAACGATCCCAAAATGGTCAATATGGATGAAATTTCAACATTTAATCTTTTGACTCTAAATGACTGTTGGATGTCAATTATGACTTTGTCAACTAGAATAAGTGTGTTTAAAGTCATTTCTGTGCCTGAAACGGGTCAAAATTGAAGCTTTTGAGTAAGCAAAACTCTGTAAAAATGGCAATTTTGGTCACTGTGAGGGTTTAAAAAAGTGGTTATTCAACATGAGGCATGATCCAATTGACATTTTGAATCATTTTTGGTACAGTCCAAAAAATCAATTTTCGGATGAAAAACGATGACTCCGGACCTGTCGAACGATCCCAAAATGGTCTATAATGATGAAATTTTAACATTTAATCTTTTGACTCTAAATGACAGTTGGATGTGAATTATGACTTTGTCAACTAGAATAAGTGTGTTTAAAGTCATTTCTGTGCCTGAAACGGGTCAAAATTGAAGCTTTTGAGTAAGCAAAACTCTGTAAAAATGGCAATTTTGGTCACTGTGAGGGTTTAAAAAGTGGTTATTCAACATGAGGCATGATCCAATTGACATTTTGAATCATTTTTGGTACAGTCCAGAAAATTAATTTTCGGATGAAAAGCGATGACTCCGGACCTGTCGAACGTTCCCAAAATGGTCTATAATGATGAAATTTTAACATTTATTCTTTTGACTCTAAATGACTGTTGGATGTGAATTTTGACTTTGTCAACTAGAATAAGTGTGTTTAAAGTCATTTCTGTGCCTGAAACGGGTCAAAATTGAAGCTTTTGAGTAAGCAAAACTCTGTAAAAATGGCAATTTTGGTCACTGTGAGGGTTTAAAAAGTGGTTATTCAACATGAGGCATGATCCAATTGACATTTTGAATCATTTTTGGTACAGTCCAGAAAATTAATTTTCGGATGAAAAGCGATGACTCCGGACCTGTCGAACGTTCCCAAAATGGTCTATAATGATGAAATTTTAACATTTAATCTTTTGACTCTAAATGACTGTTGGATGTGAATTTTGACTTTGTCAACTAGAATAAGTGTGTTTAAAGTCATTTCTGTGCCTGAAACTGGTCAAAATTGAAGATTTTGAGTAAGCAAAACTCTGTAAAAATGGCAATTTTGGTCACTGTGAGGGTTTAAAAAGTGGTTATTCAACCTGAGGCACGATCCAATTGACATTTTGAATCATTTTTGGTACAGTCCAAAAAATAAATTTTCGGATGAAAAACGATGACTCCGGACCTGTCGAACGATCCCAAAATGGTCTATAATGATGAAATTTTAACATTTAATCTTTTGACTCTAAATGACTGTTGGAAATGAATTATGACTCTGTCAACTAGAATAAGTGTGTTTAAAGTCATTTCTGTGCCTGAAACGGGTCAAATGGAAGCTTTTGAGTAAGCAAAACTCTGTAAAAATGGCAATTTTGGTCACTGTGATGGTTTAAAAAGTGGTTATTCAACATGAGGCATGATCCAATTGACATTTTGAATAATTTTTGGTACAGTCCAAAAAATCAATTTTCGGATGAAAAACGATGACTCCGGACCTGTCGAACGATCCCAAAATGGTCTATAATGATTGGATGTGAATTGTGACTTTGTCAACTAGAATAAGTGTGTTTAAAGTCATTTCTGTGCCTGAAACGGGTCAAAATTGAAGCTTTTGAGTAAGCAAAACTCTGTAAAAATTGCAATTTTGGTCACTGTGAGGGTTTAAAAAGTGGTTATTCAACATGAGGCACGATCCAATTGACATTTTGAATCATTTTTGGTACAGTCCAAAAAATACATTTTCGGATGAAAAACGATGACTCCGGACCTGTCGAACGATCCCAAAATGGTCAATATGGATGAAATTTCAACATTTAATCTTTTGACTCTAAATGACTGTTGGATGTGAATTATGACTTTGTCAACTAAAATAAGTGTGTTTAAAGTCATTTCTGTGCCTGAAACGGGTCAAAATTGAAGCTTTTGAGTAAGCAAAACTCTGTAAAAATGGCAATTTTGGTCACTGTGAGGGTTTAAAAAGTGGTTATTCAACATGAGGCATGATCCAATTGACATTTTGAATCATTTTTGGTACAGTCCAAAAAATCAATTTTCGGATGAAAAACGATGACTCCGGACCTGTCGAACGATCCCAAAATGGTCTATAATGATGAAATTTTAACATTTAATCTTTTGACTCTAAATGACAGTTGGATGTGAATTATGACTTTGTCAACTAAAATAAGTGTGTTTAAAGTCATTTCTGTGCCTGAAACGGGTCAAAATTGAAGCTTTTGAGTAAGCAAAACTCTGTAAAAATGGCAATTTTGGTCACTGTGAGGGTTTAAAAAGTGGTTATTCAACATGAGGCATGATCCAATTGACATTTTGAATCATTTTTGGTACAGTCCAAAAAATCAATTTTCGGATGAAAAACGATGACTCCGGACCTGTCGAACGATCCCAAAATGGTCTATAATGATGAAATTTTAACATTTAATCTTTTGACTCTAAATGACAGTTGGATGTGAATTATGACTTTGTAAACTACAATAAGTGTGTTTAAAGTCATTTCTGTGCCTGAAACGTGTCAAAATTGAAGCTTTTGAGTAAGCAAAACTCTGTAAAAATTGCAATTTTGGTCACTGTGAGGGTTTAAAAAGTGGTTATTCAACATGAGGCACGATCCAATTGACATTTTGAATCTTTTTTGGTAAAGTCTAAAAAATCAATTTTCGGATGAAAAACGATGACTCCGGACCTGTCGAACGATCCCAAAATGGTCAATATGGATGAAATTTCAACATTTAATCTTTTGACTCTAAATGACTGTTGGATGTCAATTATGACTTTGTCAACTAGAATAAGTGTGTTTAAAGTCATATCTGTGCCTGAAACGGATCAAAATTGAAGCTTTTGAGTAACCAAAACTCTGTAAAAATGGCAATTTTGGTCACTGTGAGGGTTTAAAAAGTGGTTATTCAACATGAGGCATGATCCAATTGACATTTTGAATCTTTTTTGGTACAGTCTAAAAAATCAATTTTCGGATGAAAAACGATGACTCCGGACCTGTCGAACGTTCCCAAAATGGTCTATAATGATGAAATTTCAACATTTAATCTTTTGACTCTAAATGACTGTTGGATGTGAATTATGACTTTGTCAACTAGAATAAGTGTGTTTAAAGTCATTTCTGTGCCTGAAACGGGTCAAAATGGAAGCTTTTGAGTAAGCAAAACTCTGTAAAAATGGCAATTTTGGTCACTGTGAGGGTTTAAAAAGTGGTTATTCAACATGAGGCATGATCCAATTGACATTTTGAATCATTTTTGGTACAGTCCAAAAAATCAATTTTCGGATGAAAAACGATGTCCCCGGACCTGTCGAACGATCCCAAAATGGTCTATAATGATGAAATTTTAACATTTAATCTTTTGACTCTAAATGACTGTTGGATGTGAATTATGACTTTGTCAACTAGAATAAGTGTGTTTGAAGTCATTTCTGTGCCTGAAACGGGTCAAAATGGAAGCTTTTGAGTAAGCAAAACTCTGTAAAAATGGCAATTGTGGTCACTGTGAGGGTTTAAAAAGTGGTTATTCAACATGAGGCACAATCCAATTGACATTTTGAATCATTTTTGGTACAGTCCAAAAAATCAATTTTCGGATGAAAAACGATGACTCCGGACCTGTCGAAGGATCCCAAAATGGTCAATATGGATGAAATTTCAACATTTAATCTTTTGACTCTAAATGACTGTTGGATGTCAATTATGACTTTGTCAACTAGAATAAGTGTGTTTAAAGTCATTTCTGTGCCTGAAACGGATCAAAATTGAAGCTTTTGAGTAACCAAAACTCTGTAAAAATGGCAATTTTGGCCACTGTGAGGGTTTAAAAAGTGGTTATTCAACATGAGGCATGATCCAATTGACATTTTGAATCATTTTTGGTACAGTCCAGAAAATTAATTTTCGGATGAAAAGCGATGACTCCGGACCAGTCGAACGTTCCCAAAATGGTCTATATTGATGAAATTTTAACATTTAATCTTTTGACTCTAAATGACTGTTGGATGTGAATTATGACTTTGTCAACTAGAATAAGTGTGTTTAAAGTCATTTCTGTGCCTGAAACGGGTCAAAATGGAAGCTTTTGAGTAAGCAAAACTCTGTAAAAATGGCAATTTTGGTCACTGTGAGGGTTTAAAAAGTGGTTATTCAACATGAGGCATGATCCAATTGACATTTTGAATCATTTTTGGTACAGTCCAAAAAATCAATTTTCGGATGAAAAACGATGTCTCCGGACCTGTCGAACGATCCCAAAATGGTCTATAATGATGAAATTTTAACATTTAATCTTTTGACTCTAAATGACTGTTGGATGTGAATTATGACTTTGTCAACTAGAATAAGTGTGTTTGAAGTCATTTCTGTGCCTGAAACGGGTCAAAATGGAAGCTTTTGAGTAAGCAAAACTCTGTAAAAATGGCAATTTTGGTCACTGTGAGGGTTTAAAAAGTGGTTATTCAACATGAGGCACGATCCAATTGACATTTTGAATCATTTTTGGTACAGTCTAAAAAATCAATTTTCGGATGAAAAACGATGACTCCGGACCTGTCGAACGATCCCAAAATGGTCAATATGGATGAAATTTCAACATTTAATCTTTTGACTCTAAATGACTGTTGGATGTCAATTATGACTTTGTCAACTAGAATAAGTGTGTTTAAAGTCATTTCTGTGCCTGAAACGGGTCAAAATTGAAGCTTTTGAGTAAGCAAAACTCTGTAAAAATGGCAATTTTGGTCACTGTGAGGGTTTAAAAAGTGGTTATTCAACATGAGGCACGATCCAATTGACATTTTGAATCATTATTGGTACAGTCCAAAAAATCAATTTTTGGATGAAAAAAGATGACTCCGGACCTGTCGAACGATCATAAAATGGTCTATAATGATGAAATTTCAACATTTAATCTTTTGACTCTAAATGACTGTTGGATGTGAATTATGACTTTGTCAACTAAAATAAGTGTGTTTAAAGTCATTTCTGTGCCTGAAACGGGTCAAAATGGAAGCTTTTGAATAAGCAAAACTCTGTAAAAATGGCAATTTTGGTCACTGTGAGGGTTTAAAAAGTGGTTATTCAACATGAGGCATGATCCAATTGACATTTTGAATCATTTTTGGTACAGTCCAAAAAATCAATTTTCGGATGAAAAACGATGACTCCGGACCTGTCGAACAATCCCAAAATGGTCTATAATGATGAAATTTTAACATTTAATCTTTTGATTCTAAATGACTGTTGGATGTGAATTATGACTTTGTCAACTAGAATAAGTGTGTTTAAAGTCATTTCTGTGCCTGAAACGGGTCAAAATTGAAGCTTTTGAGTAAGCAAAACTCTGTAAAAATTGCAATTTTGGTCACTGTGAGGGTTTAAAAAGTGGTTATTCAACATGAGGCACGATCCAATTGACATTTTGAATAATTTTTGGTACAGTCCAAAAAATCAATTTTCGGATGAAAAACGATGACTCCGGACCTGTCGAACGATCCCAAAATGGTCTATAATGATGAAATTTTAACATTTAATCTTTTGACTCAAAATGACTGTTGGATGTGAATTATGACTTTGTCAACTAGAATAAGTGTGTTTAAAGTCATTTCTGTGCCTGAAACGGGTCAAAATTGAAGCTTTTGAGTAAGCAAAACTCTGTAAAAATTGCAATTTTGGTCACTGTGAGGGTTTAAAAAGTGGTTATTCAACATGAGGCATGATCCAATTGACATTTTGAATCATTTTTGGTACAGTCCAAAAAATCAATTTTCGGATGAAAAACGATGTCTCCGGACCTGTCGAACGATCCCAAAATAGTCTATAATGATGAAATTTTAACATTTAATCTTTTGACTTTAAATGACTGTTGGATGTGAATTATGACTTTGTCAACTAGAATAAGTGTGTTTAAAGTCATTTCTGTGCCTGAAACGGGTCACAATGGAAGCTTTTGAGTAAGCAAAACTCTGTAAAAATGGCAATTTTGGTCACTGTGAGGGTTTAAAAAGTGGTTATTCAATATGAGGCATGATCCAATTGACATTTTGAATCATTTTTGGTACAGTCCAAAAAATCAATTTTCGGATGAAAAACAATGACTCCGGACCTGTCGAACGATCCCAAAATGGTCAATATGGATGAAATTTCAACATTTAATCTTTTGACTCTAAATGACTGTTGGATGTGAATTATGACTTTGTCAACTAAAATAAGTGTGTTTAAAGTCATTTCTGTGCCTGAAACGGGTCAAAATTGAAGCTTTTGAGTAAGCAAAACTCTGTAAAAATGGCAATTTTGGTCACTGTGAGGGTTTAAAAAGTGGTTATTCAACATGAGGCATGATCCAATTGACATTTTGAATCATTTTTGGTACAGTCCAGAAAATTAATTTTCGGATGAAAAGCGATGACTCCGGACCTGTCGAACGTTCCCAAAATGGTCTATAATGATGAAATTTTAACATTTAATCTTTTGACTCTAAATGACTGTTGGATGTGAATTTTGACTTTGTCAACTAGAATAAGTGTGTTTAAAGTCATTTCTGTGCCTGAAACTGGTCAAAATTGAAGATTTTGAGTAAGCAAAACTCTGTAAAAATGGCAATTTTGGTCACTGTGAGGGTTTAAAAAGTGGTTATTCAACCTGAGGCACGATCCAATTGACATTTTGAATCATTTTTGGTACAGTCCAAAAAATAAATTTTCGGATGAAAAACGATGACTCCGGACCTGTCGAACGATCCCAAAATGGTCTATAATGATGAAATTTTAACATTTAATCTTTTGACTCTAAATGACTGTTGGAAATGAATTATGACTCTGTCAACTAGAATAAGTGTGTTTAAAGTCATTTCTGTGCCTGAAACGGGTCAAATGGAAGCTTTTGAGTAAGCAAAACTCTGTAAAAATGGCAATTTTGGTCACTGTGATGGTTTAAAAAGTGGTTATTCAACATGAGGCACGATCCAATTGACATTTTGAATCATTATTGGTACAGTCCAAAAAATCAATTTTTGGATGAAAAAAGATGACTCCGGACCTGTCGAACGATCATAAAATGGTCTATAATGATGAAATTTCAACATTTAATCTTTTGACTCTAAATGACTGTTGGATGTGAATTATGACTTTGTCAACTAAAATAAGTGTGTTTAAAGTCATTTCTGTGCCTGAAACGGGTCAAAATGGAAGTTTTTGAATAAGCAAAACTCTGTAAAAATGGCAATTTTGGTCACTGTGAGGGTTTAAAAAGTGGTTATTCAACATGAGGCATGATCCAATTGACATTTTGAATCATTTTTGGTACAGTCCAAAAAATCAATTTTCGGATGAAAAACGATGACTCCGGACCTGTCGAACAATCCCAAAATGGTCTATAATGATGAAATTTTAACATTTAATCTTTTGATTCTAAATGACTGTTGGATGTGAATTATGACTTTGTCAACTAGAATAAGTGTGTTTAAAGTCATTTCTGTGCCTGAAACGGGTCAAAATTGAAGCTTTTGAGTAAGCAAAACTCTGTAAAAATTGCAATTTTGGTCACTGTGAGGGTTTAAAAAGTGGTTATTCAACATGAGGCACGATCCAATTGACATTTTGAATAATTTTTGGTACAGTCCAAAAAATCAATTTTCGGATGAAAAACGATGACTCCGGACCTGTCGAACGATCCCAAAATGGTCTATAATGATGAAATTTTAACATTTAATCTTTTGACTCAAAATGACTGTTGGATGTGAATTATGACTTTGTCAACTAGAATAAGTGTGTTTAAAGTCATTTCTGTGCCTGAAACGGGTCACAATGGAAGCTTTTGAGTAAGCAAAACTCTGTAAAAATTGCAATTTTGGTCACTGAGAGGGTTTAAAAAGTGGTTATTCAACCTGAGGCACGATCCAACTGACATTTTGAATCATTTTTGGTACAGTCCAAAAATAAATTTTCGGATGAAAAACAATGACTCCGGACCTGTCGAACGATCCCAAAATGGTCAATATGGATGAAATTTCAACATTTAATCTTTTGACTCTAAATGACTGTTGGATGTGAATTATGACTTTGTCAACTAAAATAAGTGTGTTTAAAGTCATTTCTGTGCCTGAAACGGGTCAAAATGGAAGCTTTTGAGTAAGCAAAACTCTGTAAAAATGGCAATTTTGGTCACTGTGAGGGTTTAAAAAAGTGGTTATTCAACATGAGGCATGATCCAATTGACATTTTGAATCATTTTTGGTACAGTCCAAAAAATCAATTTTCGGATGAAAAACGATGACTCCGGACCTGTCGAACGATCCCAAAATGGTCTATAATGATGAAATTTTAACATTTAATCTTTTGACTCTAAATGACAGTTGGATGTGAATTATGACTTTGTCAACTAGAATAAGTGTGTTTAAAGTCATTTCTGTGCCTGAAACGTGTCAAAATTGAAGCTTTTGAGTAAGCAAAACTCTGTAAAAATGGCAATTTTGGTCACTGTGAGGGTTTAAAAAGTGGTTATTCAACATGAGGCACGATCCAATTGACATTTTGAATCTTTTTTGGTACAGTCTAAAAAATCAATTTTCGGATGAAAAACGATGACTCCGGACCTGTCGAACGATCCCAAAATGGTCAATATGGATGAAATTTCAACATTTAATCTTTTGACTCTAAATGACTGTTGGATGTCAATTATGACTTTGTCAACTAGAATAAGTGTGTTTAAAGTCATTTCTGTGCCTGAAACGGGTCAAAATTGAAGCTTTTGAGTAAGCAAAACTCTGTAAAAATGGCAATTTTGGTCACTGTGAGGGTTTAAAAAGTGGTTATTCAACATGAGGCATGATCCAATTGACATTTTGAATCATTTTTGGTACAGTCCAGAAAATTAATTTTCGGATGAAAAGCGATGACTCCGGACCTGTCGAACGTTCCCAAAATGGTCTATAATGATGAAATTTTAACATTTATTCTTTTGACTCTAAATGACTGTTGGATGTGAATTTTGACTTTGTCAACTAGAATAAGTGTGTTTAAAGTCATTTCTGTGCCTGAAACGGGTCAAAATTGAAGCTTTTGAGTAAGCAAAACTCTGTAAAAATGGCAATTTTGGTCACTGTGAGGGTTTAAAAAGTGGTTATTCAACATGAGACATGATCCAATTGACATTTTGAATCATTTTTGGTACAGTCCAGAAAATTAATTTTCGGATGAAAAACGATGACTCCGGACCTGTCGAACAATCCCAAAATGGTCTATAATGATGAAATTTTAACATTTAATCTTTTGACTCTAAATGACAGTTGGATGTGAATTATGACTTTGTCAACTAGAATAAGTGTGTTTAAAGTCATTTCTGTGCCTGAAACGTGTCAAAATTGAAGCTTTTGAGTAAGCAAAACTCTGTAAAAATGGCAATTTTGGTCACTGTGAGGGTTTAAAAAGTGGTTATTCAACATGAGGCACGATCCAATTGACATTTTGAATCTTTTTTGGTACAGTCTAAAAAATCAATTTTCGGATGAAAAACGATGACTCCGGACCTGTCGAACGATCCCAAAATGGTCAATATGGATGAAATTTCAACATTTAATCTTTTGACTCTAAATGACTGTTGGATGTCAATTATGACTTTGTCAACTAGAATAAGTGTGTTTAAAGTCATTTCTGTGCCTGAAACGGGTCAAAATTGAAGCTTTTGAGTAAGCAAAACTCTGTAAAAATGGCAATTTTGGTCACTGTGAGGGTTTAAAAAGTGGTTATTCAACATGAGGCATGATCCAATTGACATTTTGAATCATTTTTGGTACAGTCCAGAAAATTAATTTTCGGATGAAAAGCGATGACTCCGGACCTGTCGAACGTTCCCAAAATGGTCTATAATGATGAAATTTTAACATTTATTCTTTTGACTCTAAATGACTGTTGGATGTGAATTTTGACTTTGTCAACTAGAATAAGTGTGTTTAAAGTCATTTCTGTGCCTGAAACGGGTCAAAATTGAAGCTTTTGAGTAAGCAAAACTCTGTAAAAATGGCAATTTTGGTCACTGTGAGGGTTTAAAAAGTGGTTATTCAACATGAGACATGATCCAATTGACATTTTAAATCATTTTTGGTACAGTCCAGAAAATTAATTTTCGGATGAAAAGCGATGACTCCGGACCTGTCGAACGTTCCCAAAATGGTCTATAATGATGAAATTTTAACATTTAATCTTTTGACTCTAAATGACTGTTGGATGTGAATTTTGACTTTGTCAACTAGAATAAGTGTGTTTAAAGTCATTTCTGTGCCTGAAACTGGTCAAAATTGAAGATTTTGAGTAAGCAAAACTCTGTAAAAATGGCAATTTTGGTCACTGTGAGGGTTTAAAAAGTGGTTATTCAACCTGAGGCACGATCCAATTGACATTTTGAATCATTTTTGGTACAGTCCAAAAAATAAATTTTCGGATGAAAAACGATGACTCCGGACCTGTCGAACGATCATAAAATGGTCTATAATGATGAAATTTCAACATTTAATCTTTTGACTCTAAATGACTGTTGGATGTGAATTATGACTTTGTCAACTAAAATAAGTGTGTTTAAAGTCATTTCTGTGCCTGAAACGGGTCAAAATGGAAGCTTTTGAATAAGCAAAACTCTGTAAAAATGGCAATTTTGGTCACTGTGAGGGTTTAAAAAGTGGTTATTCAACATGAGGCATGATCCAATTGACATTTTGAATCATTTTTGGTACAGTCCAAAAAATCAATTTTCGGATGAAAAACGATGACTCCGGACCTGTCGAACAATCCCAAAATGGTCTATAATGATGAAATTTTAACATTTAATCTTTTGATTCTAAATGACTGTTGGATGTGAATTATGACTTTGTCAACTAGAATAAGTGTGTTTAAAGTCATTTCTGTGCCTGAAACGGGTCAAAATTGAAGCTTTTGAGTAAGCAAAACTCTGTAAAAATTGCAATTTTGGTCACTGTGAGGGTTTAAAAAGTGGTTATTCAACATGAGGCACGATCCAATTGACATTTTGAATAATTTTTGGTACAGTCCAAAAAATCAATTTTCGGATGAAAAACGATGACTCCGGACCTGTCGAACGATCCCAAAATGGTCTATAATGATGAAATTTTAACATTTAATCTTTTGACTCAAAATGACTGTTGGATGTGAATTATGACTTTGTCAACTAGAATAAGTGTGTTTAAAGTCATTTCTGTGCCTGAAACGGGTCAAAATTGAAGCTTTTGAGTAAGCAAAACTCTGTAAAAATTGCAATTTTGGTCACTGTGAGGGTTTAAAAAGTGGTTATTCAACATGAGGCATGATCCAATTGACATTTTGAATCATTTTTGGTACAGTCCAAAAAATCAATTTTCGGATGAAAAACGATGTCTCCGGACCTGTCGAACGATCCCAAAATAGTCTATAATGATGAAATTTTAACATTTAATCTTTTGACTTTAAATGACTGTTGGATGTGAATTATGACTTTGTCAACTAGAATAAGTGTGTTTAAAGTCATTTCTGTGCCTGAAACGGGTCACAATGGAAGCTTTTGAGTAAGCAAAACTCTGTAAAAATGGCAATTTTGGTCACTGTGAGGGTTTAAAAAGTGGTTATTCAATATGAGGCATGATCCAATTGACATTTTGAATCATTTTTGGTACAGTCCAAAAAATCAATTTTCGGATGAAAAACGATGACTCCGGACCTGTCGAACAATCCCAAAATGGTCTATAATGATGAAATTTCAACATTTAATCTTTTGACTCTAAATGACTGTTGGATGTGAATTTTGACTTTGTCAACTAGAATAAGTGTGTTTAAAGTCATTTCTGTGCCTGAAACGGGTCAAAATTGAAGCTTTTGAGTAAGCAAAACTCTGTAAAAATTGCAATTTTGGTCACTGAGAGGGTTTAAAAAGTGGTTATTCAACCTGAGGCACGATCCAACTGACATTTTGAATCATTTTTGGTACAGTCCAAAAAATAAATTTTCGGATGAAAAACAATGACTCCGGACCTGTCGAACGATCCCAAAATGGTCAATATGGATGAAATTTCAACATTTAATCTTTTGACTCTAAATGACTGTTGGATGTGAATTATGACTTTGTCAACTAAAATAAGTGTGTTTAAAGTCATTTCTGTGCCTGAAACGGGTCAAAATGGAAGCTTTTGAGTAAGCAAAACTCTGTAAAAATGGCAATTTTGGTCACTGTGAGGGTTTAAAAAAGTGGTTATTCAACATGAGGCATGATCCAATTGACATTTTGAATCATTTTTGGTACAGTCCAAAAAATCAATTTTCGGATGAAAAACGATGACTCCGGACCTGTCGAACGATCCCAAAATGGTCTATAATGATGAAATTTTAACATTTAATCTTTTGACTCTAAATGACAGTTGGATGTGAATTATGACTTTGTCAACTAGAATAAGTGTGTTTAAAGTCATTTCTGTGCCTGAAACGTGTCAAAATTGAAGCTTTTGAGTAAGCAAAACTCTGTAAAAATGGCAATTTTGGTCACTGTGAGGGTTTAAAAAGTGGTTATTCAACATGAGGCACGATCGAATTGACATTTTGAATCTTTTTTGGTACAGTCTAAAAAATCAATTTTCGGATGAAAAACGATGACTCCGGACCTGTCGAACGATCCCAAAATGGTCAATATGGATGAAATTTCAACATTTAATCTTTTGACTCTAAATGACTGTTGGATGTCAATTATGACTTTGTCAACTAGAATAAGTGTGTTTAAAGTCATTTCTGTGCCTGAAACGGGTCAAAATTGAAGCTTTTGAGTAAGCAAAACTCTGTAAAAATGGCAATTTTGGTCACTGTGAGGGTTTAAAAAGTGGTTATTCAACATGAGGCATGATCCAATTGACATTTTGAATCATTTTTGGTACAGTCCAGAAAATTAATTTTCGGATGAAAAGCGATGACTCCGGACCTGTCGAACGTTCCCAAAATGGTCTATAATGATGAAATTTTAACATTTATTCTTTTGACTCTAAATGACTGTTGGATGTGAATTTTGACTTTGTCAACTAGAATAAGTGTGTTTAAAGTCATTTCTGTGCCTGAAACGGGTCAAAATTGAAGCTTTTGAGTAAGCAAAACTCTGTAAAAATGGCAATGTTGGTCACTGTGAGGGTTTAAAAAGTGGTTATTCAACATGAGGCATGATCCAATTGACTTTTTGAATCATTTTTGGTACAGTCCAGAAAATTAATTTTCGGATACAAAGCGATGACTCCGGACCTGTCGAACGTTCCCAAAATGGTCTATAATGATGAAATTTTAACATTTAATCTTTTGACTCTAAATGACTGTTGGATGTGAATTTTGACTTTGTCAACTAGAATAAGTGTGTTTAAAGTCATTTCTGTGCCTGAAACTGGTCAAAATTGAAGATTTTGAGTAAGCAAAACTCTGTAAAAATGGCAATTTTGGTCACTGTGAGGGTTTAAAAAGTGGTTATTCAACCTGAGGCACGATCCAATTGACATTTTGAATCATTTTTGGTACAGTCCAAAAAATAAATTTTCGGATGAAAAACGATGACTCCGGACCTGTCGAACGATCCCAAAATGGTCTATAATGATGAAATTTTAACATTTAATCTTTTGACTCTAAATGACTGTTGGAAATGAATTATGACTCTGTCAACTAGAATAAGTGTGTTTAAAGTCATTTCTGTGCCTGAAACGGGTCAAATGGAAGCTTTTGAGTAAGCAAAACTCTGTAAAAATGGCAATTTTGGTCACTGTGATGGTTTAAAAAGTGGTTATTCAACATGAGGCATGATCCAATTGACATTTTGAATAATTTTTGGTACAGTCCAAAAAATCAATTTTCGGATGAAAAACGATGACTCCGGACCTGTCGAACGATCCCAAAATGGTCTATAATGATGAAATGTTAACATTTAATCTTTTGACTCTAAATTACTGTTGGATGTGAATTGTGACTTTGTCAACTAGAATAAGTGTGTTTAAAGTCATTTCTGTGCCTGAAACGGGTCAAAATTGAAGCTTTTGAGTAAGCAAAACTCTGTAAAAATTGCAATTTTGGTCACTGTGAGGGTTTAAAAAGTGGTTATTCAACATGAGGCACGATCCAATTGACATTTTGAATCATTTTTGGTACAGTCCAAAAAATAAATTTTCGGATGAAAAACGATGACTCCGGACCTGTCGAACGATCCCAAAATGGTCAATATGGATGAAATTTCAACATTTAATCTTTTGACTCTAAATGACTGTTGGATGTGAATTATGACTTTGTCAACTAAAATAAGTGTGTTTAAAGTCATTTCTGTGCCTGAAACGGGTCAAAATTGAAGCTTTTGAGTAAGCAAAACTCTGTAAAAATGGCAATTTTGGTCACTGTGAGGGTTTAAAAAGTGGTTATTCAACATGAGGCATGATCCAATTGACATTTTGAATCATTTTTGGTACAGTCCAAAAAATCAATTTTCGGATAAAAAACGATGACTCCGGACCTGTCGAACGATCCCAAAATGGTCTATAATGATGAAATTTTAACATTTAATCTTTTGACTCTAAATGACAGTTGGATGTGAATTATGACTTTGTAAACTACAATAAGTGTGTTTAAAGTCATTTCTGTGCCTGAAACGTGTCAAAATTGAAGCTTTTGAGTAAGCAAAACTCTGTAAAAATTGCAATTTTGGTCACTGTGAGGGTTTAAAAAGTGGTTATTCAACATGAGGCACGATCCAATTGACATTTTGAATCTTTTTTGGTAAAGTCTAAAAAATCAATTTTCGGATGAAAAACGATGACTCCGGACCTGTCGAACGATCCCAAAATGGTCAATATGGATGAAATTTCAACATTTAATCTTTTGACTCTAAATGACTGTTGGATGTCAATTATGACTTTGTCAACTAGAATAAGTGTGTTTAAAGTCATATCTGTGCCTGAAACGGATCAAAATTGAAGCTTTTGAGTAACCAAAACTCTGTAAAAATGGCAATTTTGGTCACTGTGAGGGTTTAAAAAGTGGTTATTCAACATGAGGCATGATCCAATTGACATTTTGAATCTTTTTTGGTACAGTCTAAAAAATCAATTTTCGGATGAAAAACGATGACTCCGGACCTGTCGAACGTTCCCAAAATGGTCTATAATGATGAAATTTCAACATTTAATCTTTTGACTCTAAATGACTGTTGGATGTGAATTATGACTTTGTCAACTAGAATAAGTGTGTTTAAAGTCATTTCTGTGCCTGAAACGGGTCAAAATGGAAGCTTTTGAGTAAGCAAAACTCTGTAAAAATGGCAATTTTGGTCACTGTGAGGGTTTAAAAAGTGGTTATTCAACATGAGGCATGATCCAATTGACATTTTGAATCATTTTTGGTACAGTCCAAAAAATCAATTTTCGGATGAAAAACGATGTCTCCGGACCTGTCGAACGATCCCAAAATGGTCTATAATGATGAAATTTTAACATTTAATCTTTTGACTCTAAATGACTGTTGGATGTGAATTATGACTTTGTCAACTAGAATAAGTGTGTTTGAAGTCATTTCTGTGCCTGAAACGGGTCAAAATGGAAGCTTTTGAGTAAGCAAAACTCTGTAAAAATGGCAATTGTGGTCACTGTGAGGGTTTAAAAAGTGGTTATTCAACATGAGGCACAATCCAATTGACATTTTGAATCATTTTTGGTACAGTCCAAAAAATCAATTTTCGGATGAAAAACGATGACTCCGGACCTGTCGAAGGATCCCAAAATGGTCAATATGGATGAAATTTCAACATTTAATCTTTTGACTCTAAATGACTGTTGGATGTCAATTATGACTTTGTCAACTAGAATAAGTGTGTTTAAAGTCATTTCTGTGCCTGAAACGGATCAAAATTGAAGCTTTTGAGTAACCAAAACTCTGTAAAAATGGCAATTTTGGCCACTGTGAGGGTTTAAAAAGTGGTTATTCAACATGAGGCATGATCCAATTGACATTTTGAATCATTTTTGGTACAGTCCAGAAAATTAATTTTCGGATGAAAAGCGATGACTCCGGACCAGTCGAACGTTCCCAAAATGGTCTATATTGATGAAATTTTAACATTTAATCTTTTGACTCTAAATGACTGTTGGATGTGAATTATGACTTTGTCAACTAGAATAAGTGTGTTTAAAGTCATTTCTGTGCCTGAAACGGGTCAAAATGGAAGCTTTTGAGTAAGCAAAACTCTGTAAAAATGGCAATTTTGGTCACTGTGAGGGTTTAAAAAGTGGTTATTCAACATGAGGCATGATCCAATTGACATTTTGAATCATTTTTGGTACAGTCCAAAAAATCAATTTTCGGATGAAAAACGATGTCTCCGGACCTGTCGAACGATCCCAAAATGGTCTATAATGATGAAATTTTAACATTTAATCTTTTGACTCTAAATGACTGTTGGATGTGAATTATGACTTTGTCAACTAGAATAAGTGTGTTTGAAGTCATTTCTGTGCCTGAAACGGGTCAAAATGGAAGCTTTTGAGTAAGCAAAACTCTGTAAAAATGGCAATTTTGGTCACTGTGAGGGTTTAAAAAGTGGTTATTCAACATGAGGCACGATCCAATTGACATTTTGAATCATTTTTGGTACAGTCTAAAAAATCAATTTTCGGATGAAAAACGATGACTCCGGACCTGTCGAACGATCCCAAAATGGTCAATATGGATGAAATTTCAACATTTAATCTTTTGACTCTAAATGACTGTTGGATGTCAATTATGACTTTGTCAACTAGAATAAGTGTGTTTAAAGTCATTTCTGTGCCTGAAACGGGTCAAAATTGAAGCTTTTGAGTAAGCAAAACTCTGTAAAAATGGCAATTTTGGTCACTGTGAGGATTTAAACGTGGGTATTCAACATGAGGCATGATCCAATTGACATTTTGAATCATTTTTGGTACAGTCCAGAAAATCAATTTTCGGATGAAAAACGATGACTCCGGACCTGTCGAACGTTCCCAAAATGGTCTATAATGATGAAATTTTAACATTTAATCTTTTGACTCTAAATGACTGTTGGATGTGAATTATGACTTTGTCAACTAGAATAAGTGTGTTTAAAGTCATTTCTGTGCCTGAAACTGGTCAAAATTGAAGATTTTGAGTAAGCAAAACTCTGTAAAAATGGCAATTTTGGTCACAGTGAGGGTTTAAAAAGTGGTTATTCAACATGAGGCACGATCCAATTGACATTTTGAATCATTATTGGTACAGTCCAAAAAATCAATTTTCGGATGAAAAACGATGACTCCGGACCTGTCGAACGATCCCAAAATGGTCTATAATGATGAAATTTTAACATTTAATCTTTTGACTCTAAATGACTGTTGGAAATGAATTATGACTCTGTCAACTAGAATAAGTGTGTTTAAAGTCATTTCTGTGCCTGAAACGGGTCAAATGGAAGCTTTTGAGTAAGCAAAACTCTGTAAAAATGGCAATTTTGGTCACTGTGATGGTTTAAAAAGTGGTTATTCAACATGAGGCATGATCCAATTGACATTTTGAATAATTTTTGGTACAGTCCAAAAAATCAATTTTCGGATGAAAAACGATGACTCCGGACCTGTCGAACGATCCCAAAATGGTCTATAATGATGAAATGTTAACATTTAATCTTTTGACTCTAAATTACTGTTGGATGTGAATTGTGACTTTGTCAACTAGAATAAGTGTGTTTAAAGTCATTTCTGTGCCTGAAACGGGTCAAAATTGAAGCTTTTGAGTAAGCAAAACTCTGTAAAAATTGCAATTTTGGTCACTGTGAGGGTTTAAAAAGTGGTTATTCAACATGAGGCACGATCCAATTGACATTTTGAATCATTTTTGGTACAGTCCAAAAAATAAATTTTCGGATGAAAAACGATGACTCCGGACCTGTCGAACGATCCCAAAATGGTCAATATGGATGAAATTTCAACATTTAATCTTTTGACTCTAAATGACTGTTGGATGTGAATTATGACTTTGTCAACTAAAATAAGTGTGTTTAAAGTCATTTCTGTGCCTGAAACGGGTCAAAATTGAAGCTTTTGAGTAAGCAAAACTCTGTAAAAATGGCAATTTTGGTCACTGTGAGGGTTTAAAAAGTGGTTATTCAACATGAGGCATGATCCAATTGACATTTTGAATCATTTTTGGTACAGTCCAAAAAATCAATTTTCGGATGAAAAACGATGACTCCGGACCTGTCGAACGATCCCAAAATGGTCTATAATGATGAAATTTTAACATTTAATCTTTTGACTCTAAATGACAGTTGGATGTGAATTATGACTTTGTAAACTACAATAAGTGTGTTTAAAGTCATTTCTGTGCCTGAAACGTGTCAAAATTGAAGCTTTTGAGTAAGCAAAACTCTGTAAAAATTGCAATTTTGGTCACTGTGAGGGTTTAAAAAGTGGTTATTCAACATGAGGCACGATCCAATTGACATTTTGAATCTTTTTTGGTACAGTCTAAAAAATCAATTTTCGGATGAAAAACGATGACTCCGGACCTGTCGAACGATCCCAAAATGGTCAATATGGATGAAATTTCAACATTTAATCTTTTGACTCTAAATGACTGTTGGATGTCAATTATGACTTTGTCAACTAGAATAAGTGTGTTTAAAGTCATTTCTGTGCCTGAAACGGATCAAAATTGAAGCTTTTGAATAACCAAAACTCTGTAAAAATGGCAATTTTGGTCACTGTGAGGGTTTAAAAAGTGGTTATTCAACATGAGGCATGATCCAATTGACATTTTGAATCATTTTTGGTACAGTCCAGAAAATTAATTTTCGGATGAAAAGCGATGACTCCGGACCAGTCGAACGTTCCCAAAATGGTCTATAATGATGAAATTTTAACATTTAATCTTTTGACTCTAAATGACTGTTGGATGTGAATTATGACTTTGTCAACTAGAATAAGTGTGTTTAAAGTCATTTCTGTGCCTGAAACGGGTCAAAATGGAAGCTTTTGAGTAAGCAAAACTCTGTAAAAATGGCAATTTTGGTCACTGTGAGGGTTGAAAAAGTGGTTATTCAACATGAGGCATGATCCAATTGACATTTTGAATCATTTTTGGTACAGTCCAAAAAATCAATTTTCGGATGAAAAACGATGTCTTCGGACCTGTCGAACGATCCCAAAATGGTCTATAATGATGAAATTTTAACATTTAATCTTTTGACTCTAAATGACTGTTGGATGTGAATTATGACTTTGTCAACTAGAATAAGTGTGTTTGAAGTCATTTCTGTGCCTGAAACGGGTCAAAATGGAAGCTTTTGAGTAAGCAAAACTCTGTAAAAATGGCAATTGTGGTCACTGTGAGGGTTTAAAAAGTGGTTATTCAACATGAGGCACAATCCAATTGACATTTTGAATCATTTTTGGTACAGTCCAAAAAATCAATTTTCGGATGAAAAACGAAGACTCCGGACCTGTCAAACGATCCCAAAATGGTCTATAATGATGAAATTTTAACATTTAATCTTTTGACTCTAAATTACTGTTGGATGTGAATTATGACTTTGTCAACTAGAATAAGTGTGTTTAAAGTCATTTCTGTGCCTGAAACGGGTCAAAATGTAAGCTTTTGAGTAAGCAAAACTCTGTAAAAATTGCAATTTTGGTCACTGTGAGGGTTTAAAAAGTGGTTATTCAACATGAGGCACGATCCAATTGACATTTTGAATCATTTTTGGTACAGTCCAAAAAATAAATTTTCGGATGAAAAACGATGACTCCGGACCTGTCGAACGATCCCAAAATGGTCAATATGGATGAAATTTCAACATTTAATCTTTTGACTCTAAATGACTGTTGGATGTGAATTATGACTTTGTCAACTAAAATAAGTGTGTTTAAAGTCATTTCTGTGCCTGAAACGGGTCAAAATTGAAGCTTTTGAGTAAGCAAAACTCTGTAAAAATGGCAATTTTGGTCACTGTGAGGGTTTAAAAAGTGGTTATTCAACATGAGGCATGATCCAATTGACATTTTGAATCATTTTTGGTACAGTCCAAAAAATCAATTTTCGGATGAAAAACGATGACTCCGGACCTGTCGAACGATCCCAAAATGGTCTATAATGATGAAATTTTAACATTTAATCTTTTGACTCTAAATGACAGTTGGATGTGAATTATGACTTTGTAAACTACAATAAGTGTGTTTAAAGTCATTTCTGTGCCTGAAACGTGTCAAAATTGAAGCTTTTGAGTAAGCAAAACTCTGTAAAAATTGCAATTTTGGTCACTGTGAGGGTTTAAAAAGTGGTTATTCAACATGAGGCACGATCCAATTGACATTTTGAATCTTTTTTGGTACAGTCTAAAAAATCAATTTTCGGATGAAAAACGATGACTCCGGACCTGTCGAACGATCCCAAAATGGTCAATATGGATGAAATTTCAACATTTAATCTTTTGACTCTAAATGACTGTTGGATGTCAATTATGACTTTGTCAACTAGAATAAGTGTGTTTAAAGTCATTTCTGTGCCTGAAACGGATCAAAATTGAAGCTTTTGAGTAACCAAAACTCTGTAAAAATGGCAATTTTGGTCACTGTGAGGGTTTAAAAAGTGGTTATTCAACATGAGGCATGATCCAATTGACATTTTGAATCATTTTTGGTACAGTCCAGAAAATTAATTTTCGGATGAAAAGCGATGACTCCGGACCAGTCGAACGTTCCCAAAATGGTCTATAATGATGAAATTTTAACATTTAATCTTTTGACTCTAAATGACTGTTGGATGTGAATTATGACTTTGTCAACTAGAATAAGTGTGTTTAAAGTCATTTCTGTGCCTGAAACGGGTCAAAATGGAAGCTTTTGAGTAAGCAAAACTCTGTAAAAATGGCAATTTTGGTCACTGTGAGGGTTGAAAAAGTGGTTATTCAACATGAGGCATGATCCAATTGACATTTTGAATCATTTTTGGTACAGTCCAAAAAATCAATTTTCGGATGAAAAACGATGTCTCCGGACCTGTCGAACGATCCCAAAATGGTCTATAATGATGAAATTTTAACATTTAATCTTTTGACTCTAAATGACTGTTGGATGTGAATTATGACTTTGTCAACTAGAATAAGTGTGTTTGAAGTCATTTCTGTGCCTGAAACGGGTCAAAATGGAAGCTTTTGAGTAAGCAAAACTCTGTAAAAATGGCAATTGTGGTCACTGTGAGGGTTTAAAAAGTGGTTATTCAACATGAGGCACAATCCAATTGACATTTTGAATCATTTTTGGTACAGTCCAAAAAATCAATTTTCGGATGAAAAACGAAGACTCCGGACCTGTCAAACGATCCCAAAATGGTCTATAATGATGAAATTTTAACATTTAATCTTTTGACTCTAAATTACTGTTGGATGTGAATTATGACTTTGTCAACTAGAATAAGTGTGTTTAAAGTCATTTCTGTGCCTGAAACGGGTCAAAATGTAAGCTTTTGAGTAAGCAAAACTCTGTAAAAATGGCAATTTTGGTCACTGTGAGGGTTTAAAAAGTGGTTATTCAACATGAGGCATGATCCAATTGACATTTTGAATCATTTTTGGTACAGTCCAAAAAATCAATTTTCGGATGAAAAACGATGACTCCGGACCTGTCGAACGATCCCAAAATGATCTATAATGATGAAATTTTAACATTTAATCTTTTGACTCTAAATGACTGTTGGATGTGAATTATGACTTTGTCAACTAGAATAAGTGTGTTTAAAGTCATTTCTGTGCCTGAAACGTGTCAAAATTGAAGCTTTTGAGTAAGCAAAACTCTGTAAAAATGGCAATTTTGGTCACTGTGAGGGTTTAAAAAGTGGTTATTCAACATGAGGCACGATCCAATTGACATTTTGAATCATTTTTGGTACAGTCCAAAAAATCAATTTTCGGATGAAAAACGATGACTCCGGACCTGTCGAACGATCCCAAAATGGTCTATAATGATGAAATTTTAACATTTAATCTTTTGACTCTAAATGACTGTTGGAAATGAATTATGACTCTGTCAACTAGAATAAGTGTGTTTAAAGTCATTTCTGTGCCTGAAACGGGTCAAATGGAAGCTTTTGAGTAAGCAAAACTCTGTAAAAATGGCAACTGTGGTCACTGTGAGGGTTTAAAAAGTGGTTATTCAACATGAGGCACAATCCAATTGACATTTTGAATCATTTTTGGTACAGTCCAAAAAATCAATTTTCGGATGAAAAACGAAGACTCCGGACCTGTCAAACGATCCCAAAATGGTCTATAATGATGAAATTTTAACATTTAATCTTTTGACTCTAAATTACTGTTGGATGTGAATTATGACTTTGTCAACTAGAATAAGTGTGTTTAAAGTCATTTCTGTGCCTGAAACGGGTCAAAATGTAAGCTTTTGAGTAAGCAAAACTCTGTAAAAATGGCAATTTTGGTCACTGTGATGGTTTAAAAAGTGGTTATTCAACATGAGGCATGATCCAATTGACATTTTGAATCATTTTTGGTACAGTCCAAAAAATCAATTTTCGGATGAAAAACGATGACTCCAGACCTGTCGAACGATCCCAAAATGATCTATAATGATGAAATTTTAACATTTAATCTTTTGACTCTAAATGACTGTTGGATGTGAATTATGACTTTGTCAACTAGAATAAGTGTGTTTAAAGTCATTTCTGTGCCTGAAACGTGTCAAAATTGAAGCTTTTGAGTAAGCAAAACTCTGTAAAAATGGCAATTTTGGTCACTGTGAGGGTTTAAAAAGTGGTTATTCAACATGAGGCACGATCCAATTGACATTTTGAATCATTTTTGGTACAGTCTAAAAAATCAATTTTCGGATGAAAAACGATGACTCCGGACCTGTCGAACGATCCCAAAATGGTCAATATGGATGAAATTTCAACATTTAATCTTTTGACTCTAAATGACTGTTGGATGTCAATTATGACTTTGTCAACTAGAATAAGTGTGTTTAAAGTCATTTCTGTGCCTGAAACGGGTCAAAATTGAAGCTTTTGAGTAAGCAAAACTCTGTAAAAATGGCAATTTTGGTCACTGTGAGGATTTAAAAGTGGTTATTCAACATGAGGCATGATCCAATTGACATTTTGAATCATTTTTGGTACAGTCCAGAAAATCAATTTTCGGATGAAAAACGATGACTCCGACCTGTCGAACGTTCCCAAAATGGTCTATAATGATGAAATTTTAACATTTAATCTTTTGACTCTAAATGACTGTTGGATGTGAATTATGACTTTGTCAACTAGAATAAGTGTGTTTAAAGTCATTTCTGTGCCTGAAACTGGTCAAAATTGAAGATTTTGAGTAAGCAAAACTCTGTAAAAATGGCAATTTTGGTCACTGTGAGGGTTTAAAAAGTGGTTATTCAACATGAGGCACGATCCAATTGACATTTTGAATCATTTTTGGTACAGTCCAAAAAATCAATTTTCGGATGAAAAACGATGACTCCGGACCTGTCGAACGATCCCAAAATGGTCTATAATGATGAAATTTTAACATTTAATCTTTTGACTCTAAATGACTGTTGGAAATGAATTATGACTCTGTCAACTAGAATAAGTGTGTTTAAAGTCATTTCTGTGCCTGAAACGGGTCAAAATGGAAGCTTTTGAGTAAGCAAAACTCTGTAAAAATGGCAATTGTGGTCACTGTGAGGGTTTAAAAAGTGGTTATTCAACATGAGGCACAATCCAATTGACATTTTGAATCATTTTTGGTACAGTCCAAAAAATTAATTTTCGGATGAAAAACGAAGACTCCGGACCTGTCAAACGATCCCAAAATGGTCTATAATGATGAAATTTTAACATTTAATCTTTTGACTCTAAATTACTGTTGGATGTGAATTATGACTTTGTCAACTAGAATAAGTGTGTTTAAAGTCATTTCTGTGCCTGAAACGGGTCAAAATGTAAGCTTTTGAGTAAGCAAAACTCTGTAAAAATGGCAATTTTGGTCACTGTGAGGGTTTAAAAAGTGGTTATTCAACATGAGGCATGATCCAATTGACATTTTGAATCATTTTTGGTACAGTCCAAAAAATCAATTTTCGGATGAAAAACGATGACTCCGGACCTGTCGAACGATCCCAAAATGATCTATAATGATGAAATTTTAACATTTAATCTTTTGACTCTAAATGACTGTTGGATGTGAATTATGACTTTGTCAACTAGAATAAGTGTGTTTAAAGTCATTTCTGTGCCTGAAACGTGTCAAAATTGAAGCTTTTGAGTAAGCAAAACTCTGTAAAAATGGCAATTTTGGTCACTGTGAGGGTTTAAAAAGTGGTTATTCAACATGAGGCACGATCCAATTGACATTTTGAATCATTTTTGGTACAGTCCAGAAAATCAATTTTCGGATGAAAAACGATGACTCCGGACCTGTCGAACGTTCCTAAAATGGTCAATATGGATGAAATTTTAACATTTAATCTTTTGACTCTAAATGACTGTTGGATGTGAATTATGACTTTGTCAACTAGAATAAGTGTGTTTAAAGTCATTTCTGTGCCTGAAACTGGTCAAAATTGAAGATTTTGAGTAAGCAAAACTCTGTAAAAATGGCAATTTTGGTCACTGTGAGGGTTTAAAAAGCGGTTATTCAACATGAGGCACGATCCAATTGACATTTTGAATCATTTTTGGTACAGTCCAAAAAATCAATTTTCGGATGAAAAACGATGACTCCGGACCTGTCGAACGATCCCAAAATGGTCTATAATGATGAAATTTTAACATTTAATCTTTTGACTCTAAATGACTGTTGGAAATGAATTATGACTCTGTCAACTAGAATAAGTGTGTTTAAAGTCATTTCTGTGCCTGAAACGGGTCAAATGGAAGCTTTTGAGTAAGCAAAACTCTGTAAAAATGGCAATTGTGGTCACTGTGAGGGTTTAAAAAGTGGTTATTCAACATGAGGCACAATCCAATTGACATTTTGAATCATTTTTGGTACAGTCCAAAAAATCAATTTTCGGATGAAAAACGAAGACTCCGGACCTGTCAAACGATCCCAAAATGGTCTATAATGATGAAATTTTAACATTTAATCTTTTGACTCTTAATTACTGTTGGATGTGAATTATGACTTTGTCAACTAGAATAAGTGTGTTTAAAGTCATTTCTGTGCCTGAAACGGGTCAAAATGTAAGCTTTTGAGTAAGCAAAACTCTGTAAAAATGGCAATTTTGGTCACTGTGATGGTTTAAAAAGTGGTTATTCAACATGAGGCATGATCCAATTGACATTTTGAATCATTTTTGGTACAGTCCAAAAATTCAATTTTCGGATGAAAAACGATGACTCCAGACCTGTCGAACGATCCCAAAATGATCTATAATGATGAAATTTTAACATTTAATGTTTTGACTCTAAATGACTGTTGGATGTGAATTATGACTTTGTCAACTAGAATAAGTGTGTTTAAAGTCATTTCTGTGCCTGAAACGTGTCAAAATTGAAGCTTTTGAGTAAGCAAAACTCTGTAAAAATGGCAATTTTGGTCACTGTGAGGGTTTAAAAAGTGGTTATTCAACATGAGGCACGATCCAATTGACATTTTGAATCATTTTTGGTACAGTCTAAAAAATCAATTTTCGGATGAAAAACGATGACTCCGGACCTGTCGAACGATCCCAAAATGGTCAATATGGATGAAATTTCAACATTTAATCTTTTGACTCTAAATGACTGTTGGATGTCAATTATGACTTTGTCAACTAGAATAAGTGTGTTTAAAGTCATTTCTGTGCCTGAAACGGGTCAAAATTGAAGCTTTTGAGTAAGCAAAACTCTGTAAAAATGGCAATTTTGGTCACTGTGAGGATTTAAAAGTGGTTATTCAACATGAGGCATGATCCAATTGACATTTTGAATCATTTTTGGTACAGTCCAGAAAATCAATTTTCGGATGAAAAACGATGACTCCGACCTGTCGAACGTTCCCAAAATGGTCTATAATGATGAAATTTTAACATTTAATCTTTTGACTCTAAATGACTGTTGGATGTGAATTATGACTTTGTCAACTACAATAAGTGTGTTTAAAGTCATTTCTGTGCCTGAAACTGGTCAAAATTGAAGATTTTGAGTAAGCAAAACTCTGTAAAAATGGCAATTTTGGTCACTGTGAGGGTTTAAAAAGTGGTTATTCAACATGAGGCACGATCCAATTGACATTTTGAATCATTTTTGGTACAGTCCAAAAAATCAATTTTCGGATGAAAAACGATGACTCCGGACCTGTCGAACGATCCCAAAATGATCTATAATGATGAAATTTTAACATTTAATCTTTTGACTCTAAATGACTGTTGGAAATTAATTATGACTCTGTCAACTAGAATAAGTGTGTTTAAAGTCATTTCTGTGCCTGAAACGGGTCAAATGGAAGCTTTTGAGTAAGCAAAACTCTGTAAAAATGGCAATTTTGGTCACTGTGATGGTTTAAAAAGTGGTTATTCAACATGAGGCATGATCCAATTGACATTTTGAATAATTTTTGGTACAGTCCAAAAAATCAATTTTCGGATGAAAAACGATGACTCCGGACCTGTCGAACGATCCCAAAATGGTCTATAATGATGAAATGTTAACATTTAATCTTTTGACTCTAAATTACTGTTGGATGTGAATTGTGACTTTGTCAACTAAAATAAGTGTGTTTAAAGTTATTTCTGTGCCTGAAAAGGGTCAAAATTGAAGCTTTTGAGTAAGCAAAACTCTGTAAAAATGGCAATTTTGGTCACTGTGAGGGTTTAAAAAGTGGTTATTCAACATGAGGCATGATCCAATTGACATTTTGAATCATTTTTGGTACAGTCCAAAAAATCAATTTTCGGATGAAAAACGATGACTCCGGACCTGTCGAACGATCCCAAAATGGTCTATAATGATGAAATTTTAACATTTAATCTTTTGACTCTAAATGACTGTTGGATGTGAATTATGACTTTGTCAACTAGAATAAGTGTGTTTAAAGTCATTTCTGTGCCTGAAACGGGTCAAAATGGAAGCTTTTGAGTAAGCAAAACTCTGTAAAAATGGCAATTTTGGTCACTGTGAGGGTTTAAAAAGTGGTTATTCAACATGAGGCACGATCCAATTGACATTTTGAATCATTTTTGGTACAGTCCAAAAAATCCATTTTCGGATGAAAAACGATGACTCCGGACCTGTCGAACGATCCTAAAATGGTCAATATTGATGAAATTTCAACATTTAATCTTTTGACTCTAAATGACTGTTGGATGTGAATTATGACTTTGTCAACTAAAATAAGTGTGTTTAAAGTCATTTCTGTGCCTGAAACGGGTCAAAATGGAAGCTTTTAAGTAAGCAAAACTCTGTAAAAATGGCAATTTTGGCCACTGTGAGGGTTTAAAAAGTGGTTATTCAACATGAGGCATGATCCAATTGACATTTTGAATCATTTTTGGTACAGTCCAAAAAATCAATTTTCGGATGAAAAACGATGACTCCGGACCTGTCGAACGATCCCAAAATGGTCTATAATGATGAAATTTCAACATTTAATCTTTTGACTCTAAATGACTGTTGGATGTGAATTATGACTTTGTCAACTAGAATAAGTATGTTTAAAGTCATTTCTGTGCCTGAAACGGGTCAAAATTGAAGCTTTTGAGTAAGCAAAACTCTGTAAAAATTGCAATTTTGGTCACTGTGAGGGTTTAAAAAGTGGTTATTCAACATGAGGCACGATCCAATTGACATTTTGAATCATTTTTGGTACAGTCCAAAAAATCAGTTTTCGGATGAAAAACGATGACTCCGGACCTGTCGAACGATCCCAAAATGGTCAATATGGATGAAATTTCAACATTTAATCTTTTGACTGTAAATGACTGTTGGATGTGAATAATGACTTTGTCAACTAAAATAAGTGTGTTTAAAGTCATTTCTGTGCCTGAAACGAGTCAAAATTGAAGCTTTTGAGTAAGCAAAACTCTGTAAAAATTGCAATTTTGGTAACTGTGAGGGTTTAAAAAGTGGTTATTCAACATGAGGCAAGATCCAATTGACATTTTGAATCATTTTTGGTACAGTCCAAAAAATCAATTTTCGGATGAAAAACGATGTCTCCGGACCTGTCGAACGATCCCAAAATGGTCTATAATGATGAAATTTTAACATTTAATCTTTTA